>NC_033629.1:5144633-5155153 GCF_001540865.1 Ananas comosus
AACGTTGACATCGATTCGTTCCAACTTTGCACTCTCGGGGCTTAATCGAACAATTTAAGTAGGTTTTACTCTTTGTTCGATAAAATGAGAAAAGGTACTGGTTGCAAATTTATACTGTTAGGGAGCAAGTGAGTAGTCTAATGTTGTTCCGGTTTTGGTTTTTGTGAACGTTGACGTCGATACGTTCCAACTTTACACTCTCGGGGCTTAAGCGAACTATTTAATTAGGTTTTACTCTTTGTTCGATTAAACGAGAAAAAGTACTCGTTGCAAAGTTCACTACTAGAAAATTGTTATTTAGCGACATATTTATATGTTGCTAAAAGTTCATGATATGCCACTCAAACATTTAGTGGCATTTATTTTCTTGTGTTGCCTATGCCAATGTTGTCGATTCTATTAGCAACATTTCTGCAAAATGCTGCTTTTGTGGATCTATTAGCAACAATAACAAAATGCTGCCTATATAGATTAATTAGCAACAAAAATAGAATGTTGCTAATAGTAGGGTATACAGAGACATTTGGTAAATGCCGCTAAAAGAGGCAGACTTTAAAGACAACTTATGCAGCATTACCAATTTTTTTTTAATTTAATGCATAATTAGCAAATTCACCATCTCGTATATATAGCAACATTTCCTTTTCACAGCCACAATTAAGTCATTAATATCAAAATAATATATACAATTTTAACCAAACAAAGAACCAATCAATATTTCAACAAATAAATTAATTATATAAAAATTTTAATGCATTCATTTATCAACAAGGTATTACAAAACACTAGTTTCTAGATTTATGTACACAGCAATAAAAAAAAAAAACCAAGTGTATCTAAATACAAAAGCGATGAAGTCTCTCATACACAAATATGATCATAAAAAAAAAAGGAGAAAAACTAAGTAGCTCTGCCTCCTTTTAGTTCTAAGGTTTCCAAACTTATATTCGTAGTAGAAGCAAATTCACAATCTCACCCATGCTTAACCTGTAGAAAAAACCAACAAAGACTTAAGATAATATATAATTTGCTCTATTTTGTAAATAGTTAATAAAGTCTATATTATATTACCATAAGCAATAAAAAGGTCCACATATAGTATGCGGCTACTAGTCAAAACTTTTGAAAAGTGATGTTTCTTACATTTAATCAAAAGATCTCTTGTATTAATTAAGTGTCTCTGCTACTTGTATAACCAAATACCACGGAATCCAACAAATTGAAATCTTTTAGATATTTTATCAAACACCTATTGAACTACTTGCACATCACTAGCATTCAAATAATATCTTATCGTGTTATTGTAAAATATGACATTCTCATTAGATGTTTTGCTTCTAAAATCTCCCAAACTATTATTTGCACAAACATATAAAGAGAAATTAAGGCTAGTGTTATTATAATTAGCAAGAAATTAATTACCTTTAATATGGGCACCAGATATTGACAAGCTTTACCCCTTTTCATATTCAAAAACCATAGAGATAGGGCGAGCGACTATGTGGGTGAATTGCTTTAAATGTTCTAATTCACTGCTTTTCATATTGAACAAGGGATGAAACTTGATATGCTGGTGGTGAAGGTAGCATGGTGGCAAAGAGGCCATGGACTAAAGCGGATGCTTCTAGTAGCAGCAGTGGGATGGATGCTGTGGATAGGCACTCTTCCACACTCTATCTCGTTGCTAGAGCACATATATAGAGAAAGAGGAGGGTTAGGGTTCAAATTTGGATTTTGTTGGAGTGATATGATGATTCAGGACAGAAGAGCGCGAATTTCGAAATAGTGCGCGGGAAAAGAAAAATTAAGCGAGAATGCACACTTGAATAAAATGGACGTTTTGTGGCATATAGTAATGTATGCCACTAATTAGTAATCATTCAGCAACACTTTTTTTTAAATGTTGGTAAAGAAAGTAACATTTAATATTATCTACCTCTAATTTATTATATTTAGCAACACAAGTGCTAAATGTCACTACATCGTTACATTCGGCGACAATTAAATAATAACGTTACTAAATATTAGAAATAGCATTATTCAACTAAATGTTGCTAATTTTATGTTGCTAAATCATCAAATTGTTGTAGTGGCCCCTCCACATGCGATCCCTCACGAAACGGTACATAAAATATCGCGACTTTTGCGAAAATACCGTTTTGCCACTACCGACCTCTCCTCGATCAACGCGCGATCTCCGCAGATCCGTCCGTCAGATTCGCGAACGGATCACACCAATGCGATCAGCACGACAGAGACAACAAAGCTGCGATTTCGTTTCGTCTCGATCAACCACGGATTCACGATAAAATCCAACCTTTCGTTTCAATCGAAAGAAACACACAAAAATACATATAAAACATGTATTTTTGGATTTTCTCGAAATCCGTGCGTCAAACTCAAAATCCGTCAGCGCCATTGGTTCCAGAACAGCTGACCCGGTCGAAACGAGCTATTGGACTGCTATGAACAGAGTCCGGTACGAGCCAGAAGCCAACATCTCACCGCGGCTTCTCCGGAAAATCGAGTTACTATTCACTTTAAGTGAAACTTGGAAATCGCGTAGAATTTCCGTTTTAACTCGTTTTCGCCCGAAACTTGACGACTGCTTTTGTAATTAAATTACACACAAAAACGTCGTCAACTGAGAGTTTAGCTACACTGCAAAAATCTCAATCCTTACGACCGGTCTCTCATATCAGGGACCGGTCCCCGAGAGTGAAAACTCTCAGGACTTGCCAAAATTCTAGAGATCGAACTTTTAGGCTGGAATAGCATCGACGACCCTCAACCAAGTGTGAAAAAGTTCGGAATACATATCAAACACTCGAACCTCGCAATTTGCAAAGGTCCAGTGTGCTACATAAGCCTTTGTGAGTTTCTCCCATCACCAATAGAGCTTCATCAGGCCCTAAACATTTTAATAATATTTCTTCGGCTGTTCTCTTGTAGAGCTGTCCATCTAACAGACAATAGCCGAGTGCTCTTCTTCGAATATTATAGTCGACCTTTTTGTTTGGGTCTTCTAAATATTCAATTATGGATTTTCTCCAATCTTCTTTTACCTCTATGGGAGCAATAATCGGCTCTCAAACATGAACCGAAGGTAACAGCCTTCTTTCAGCTCTTATTAGACCTCGTTTCGGCTCCCTATACCCTGAAGCCGATTGGGCTAATTCATTTGCTTGTTCATTTTTTGTAACATACTGGACCTGTGCAAATTACGAGGTTTGAGTGCTTGACTTGGATTCTGAGCTTATCCACACTTGGTGGAGGGTCGTAGACGGTATTCCGACCTAAAAGATCGAATTCCTGGATTTTGGCTAAGTCCTGAGAGTTTTTACTCTCGGAGACCGATCCCTGGTGGGAGAGACCAATCCCCCCGGAACAGTGTTGCGGCAGACTTGAGACAACCGGTTCCTGGCAGGGAGAGACGGGTTCCCGAGAGCGTGTTCTGCGGGAGGGTCCTGATGGACCGGTCCCAGCTGGGAGAGACCGGTCCCTCTGGGCAAAAATTGCCCAGTTCGGGATAATGCACAGGATGGATTGTTGAGAGACCTAACTGGATTTTGTTGCTTTAGAGGGCTTTTAGAGCCATTTCCCCTCTCTCTTTCCCTCACTTCTCACTCTCTCACACCTCTAGAAAGAGAAGAAGAAGAAGAGAAAGAAGAAGGAGGAGGGGAAGAGCTTGCTTGAGGGAGCTTGGAGCATCAACCCTTTCTCTCTTTCTTCACCATTGGAAGCTTGGAGCTTGGACTTGGAGCTTTGTGGAGGATCAAACTCCAATCCTTGAGGGTTTTGAGCTTGGTTTGGAGCATCCTAAAGGTATGTGGCTAGTTTTCTTCCTCTAGATCCTAGTTTTGGAGCTTTAAACTAGATGAAACCCTAGATTTTGGGATTTAGGGTTTATTTTGGGGATTTTCAATTTGAGGGCTTTGGGACCCAATTGATGGGTTTAGAACCTTGGTTTAGGTTGGATTTGAAGGACTCTAACTCTCATTTGGAGATCGAGAGAGCTTCCTTCACACTTGGTGAGTTTTCTCCACCTTAGCTTGAGATGGTTAATGATTGAGCCTTGTATTGTTCGTAAGGTCCGNCGTTTGACTCTTGTTCCTACATCTTTAGGGTGCTAGGAGACTAGTGGACACCTTAGCTTGAGATGGTTAATGATTGAGCCTTGTATTGTTCGTAAGGTCCGTTTGATTCTTGTTCCTACATCTTTAGGGTACTAGGAGACTAGTGGGCATCTTCGTCGGAGTTTACGAAGAGGTGCAAGAGTTGTGGTGGGTTTGACTTCATGAAATCGGGGCGAAATGGCCCCTATGTAATCTATACTTGTCGTAACGTCAATTTGATTGCATATTCATGTTAAATGGGATTTATGTGAATTTTAGAATACTTAAAATGCATGTGTTGTGTGTAAGATAAATTTCACTCTATATAGTAGAGCATTCTGGGTATTATACATGCATGTGAGAAGTGTTCATGGTAGCAAATTGGAAACTTGTCTCGTATGCTTAAAATAGCTCAAATTATGCATTTGTGAACATTTGATTCAAGCTTGTACTTAGCGAATAAAAATGCCATCAAGGGGCACTTGACTTAGTAGACTATGAAACTGCTACCTGGAGATACAATGATAGGCCATTGACATCTATTACTTTCCATATTTTAGACATGATGCTATAGAGATAGGCCATTGAGACATTCGATATATTCCATGTTGTTAGACATGAGGACTTGGTACTTGAGACGAATCTTACGTTACTTACCATTGTGGTCATTCGCACATGCTTGTGAGGGTCGCTCCCTACAAGCCGGCACTCCGGAGATGGCCATCGCGATACATATTCGCCGTGCGGGATTAGGCGCCGAAGTGGATTGCCGTGGGAAAGGCTAATTCCTAGAGTGGGGATGTTAACTTACCACGGGAGCATTACACTCGGCACCGGCAAGACAGCCTACGGGTGGGTCTCAGGGCCAGACAGCCTTCGGGCAGGTCTCTTCAGATTTGACTTTGAGCATTTATCATGATATGTGGACATTGACTAGAATAGTAAACATCGTCACTTTACTATTACAGTTTGGACATTATGTTGGTTATTCACTCGCTCTCATTCATGCTAGAATAGCCTGTTATTACTTATGCAAATCATGCTAAGTAGAGATATCCTGTGGTAGCAAGTATTCATATTTATTACCTGTTGTACATATCGCTCAGGTTTATACTTGTTTACTGACCATTTGTTTAGCTTTGGGCCTAGTGGCGCATTTCACTGAAGTCAGTAATTGCCCGGGAATTATTATTTAATAGTTCTCATGCCCTCTGTTTTATGGTTTCTTTCAGAGCCTTCAGCACCGGCGGAGGCACGGGATGGCGGCAAGAGTGTCGCCTAGCTCGATAGATAGCGGAGCTCGCTTTTGCTCCTAGGTGGTTACCCTCTTTTTGTATTTTTGTAAGAGGGAGGTTTTGCACCATGTATAGAGACAACCTATGTACCTTGTTTAACTCTTGTATTTGGGACTCCTATTCTATTACCTTATGATTTTACATAGTGGATTTAGCCTTATGTTCTTTTCCCTTATTGTAGCTTACAGTTATACTTTACTCTGATACTTCTAGATATTCTCCTTTTGTTGCTTTATTTATCGTTTCGTTATTTCTTTTATCGTTTTATTTTAGACGCCTTGTATGTTTTAGACATACGGCGGGTCTGGGCACGCGCCGGGCGGGCTTCCGCTGGGTCCCGAGGCGTGACATTTTTCTCTGGTCAAATGCTTAAATTGAACTTCTCCGAAATTTCAAAGCAATTCTATTATTTTTCTTAAGTAATTTTGCAAATTCTGATTTTCGCATCGGTATTCTCCATTCACTTGTTTGATTACTAACAGTGAATCACCGATAACCTTGATTGACTTAACTCGTAAATTTTGTAAAATCTCGAGGCCAATTATTAAGGCCTCATATTCGGCTTGATTATTAGAGCAGCTGAAATCTAGCTCAAAAGCAAATTGACATGAATATCCCTCAGGAGACTGTATAACTATTCCAGCTCCCGCAGACTCGGCTGTTCTTGAGCCGTCAAAGTAAAGGATCCAAGGTTGACAGCCGACTAAATTTTGTTTCGGCTCCTTGATTTCAACACATGGATGATGCAGAAAATTGGCTATCGCTTGTCCTTTAATATAGCTTTTGCCGGAACATAATTGAGGAAGAATGTAGATAAGGCTAACATCCACTTTCCGATTCTTCCTCTCAAAACTGACTTAGATAACATATATTTTACCAGATCGGTTTTACATATTACCGATACTTCGGTGGGTAAAATATAATATCTTAATTTTGTACAAGAGTAATATAAAGCGAAACATAATTTTTCGATAGCCGAATATCGTTTTTCAGTATCTAATAATCGTCGGCTTAAATAATAAATGGCATGTTCTTCTTTTTCTTCATTTTCTTGGGCCAATAAACATTCTAAATTTTCCTCCGCAGCCGAAATGTATAACTTCATCGGCTGTCCTTATTTAGGAGGTATAAGAACTGGAGGATTTGTTAAATATTTCTTTATATTTTCAAATGCTCTTTGTTGTTCTTCTGTCCAAACAATTTCTTTTTTACTTTTTAGCAAAAGTAATGGAGTGAAAATCCCTATTCTACAGGCCAGATTCGATATAAATCGCCGCAAGTAATTGATTTTCCCCAACAAGCTTTGCAACTCTTTTTTACTTTTTGGTGGTGGCAATTCTGATATAGCTTTCGCCTTGTTTTTATCGATTTCAATCCCCTTCTTATGTACCAAGAATCCCAAAAAATTTCCTGCTGAGACTCCAAAAGCACACTTCAAAGGATTCATCTTCAAATTAAATTTTCTCATTGTTCGGCTTGTGATTTGGATTTCACAACTATATCATCGATGTAAACCTCCAACATTTTGCCGATTAAATCATGGAAAATAAAAGTCATTGCTCTTTGATAAGTAGCGCCGGTATTTTTTAAAACGAACGGCATGACTACCCATTCAAAGGTTCTAATAGACCCTGGGCATCTAAAGGCCGTTTTAGCTACGTCTTCTTCGGCAATGAAAATTTGATTATAACCGGCATGTCCGTCCATAAAAGATAGGATTCCATTACCGGCAGCCGAATCTACTAACATATCGGCTATTGGCATTGAATATTCATCCTTAGGTGTAGCCAAATTTAAGTTTCTAAAATCAATGCAAACTGTAAGTTTGCCATTCTTTTTTCGCACTGGAACTATATTGGATACCCAATCAACATAACGGGCCGCTCTAATAAAACGGGCCTTTAAAAGATTTTCTATTTCATTTTTAATTTGGAGTACAATACTTGGCTCAAACCTACGAGCCGACTATTTGTAAGGCTTATATCCTTTTTTAATAGGTAGCCTATGCTCTACAATTTCTCGGCTTAGTCCTGGCATTTCTTCATAGCTCCAGGCAAAGCAGTCTTTGTACTCCTTTAGCAATTCTTTCAGCTCCTCTTGTTGTTGAGCCGAGAGCTTGGCATTAATATAAGTCGGCTTCTTGTCTCCATCGGATCCTAAGTTTACTTCAATTAGTGGATCCTGAGTTTCCAATTTCTTTTCACCGACTTTAATAGGCGATTCTTCTAAGTTCAAGTCAGTTGTTCGCCTAATCACTTCATCTGATGTATCACATTCGGCTGTAACAGCCGATGTAACATACCAGATTTTGGTATAAAAATAAAAATAAATAAAAATAGTGTGAGAAACTATTTTTATTGGATTTGTAGAAGTAAAACATAAGTCAGAAGTGACTTGTGCTGAAATCGGAATGAAAACAGAAGATTTAGAATTTTCTATTGGAAACGGGACAGATAAATTAGCAGAAAATGCACAGTCTAAGAAAATTATGAAAATTGGAGGATAAGTCAGAAATATTTTTATGAGACTAGATTTAAAGTTTCATATTTTTCTGACACTCGTAGAGTGAGAAATAAAATCCAACAGCTATCTGATAAAGATTACAGTTCGGTACATTTTTCAGTGACCAAACGGGGTCGAAACTGAAAACTTAAGATATATTCTTACTCAGTACATTAAACTCCTGCCTGTCAAATTTGAGCTCAAACGGATATTCAGAAGGGCTCCAACTGTTCCGAACTGCTAAACTGCTGCCCGAGTGAATAGTGTATAGTTGAGGGGCAAAATGGTAAAAAGGGATTAAATCCCTTTATTCTTCTCCTTCCTCAGCCGCAGCAGCCACAAGACACGCACACACACACGCGCATGGAGGGAGAGAGAGAAACTCTCCTTTCTCTCTCTAAATCTCTCCCAAAAAGAATAGATTTGGTGGAGATTGAAGCTTGAAGGTGAATCGCCTTCGTCTTCTTCACCTTCTCCATGGTTTGGAGCTTATTTTGAGGTGAGCTTCTTGAGCCCTCTCAGGGTAGATCTTCAACGCTTTGTTTATAATCCATAGAAATGGTTTATTTGGAATCCTATGATGCTAAATAGAGGATTAATGCTTGAATCATGAAGTTATTTGGTGATTTCTTGCATAGTTGTAACCTAGGGCTCAAAAATGCTAGTTTTGTAAATATGAGGGTTTGATCTCATTTACCCTCCGTAAACCTAATTGCTAGATAAACGAGCGCGTTGGCGAAGACGGTTCAGCAATTCGTCGAGCCGTTGCGAAGTTATTAAAGAAACGAACGTTTAGGCTTCGTTTCCGCTTGGAGGGCCGAGGCGACATCGTAAACCCATGAAAATGAATTTGAAGCATCGTGGCACATAACCGAAGACCTTTAATTTTCGGATCATGAATTGGATGCCCTTCGAGTAGTCGCGCGAGAGATCGGGCCAAACCGGGTGCCGGGTGCCGCGGGAGGCCGATTGCAAGTGTCGACAAGCAATCGGAATGCGAAATGAGGTGGGTTGTGCTTACCGAAGCGACTAGGTCGCCTGTATGTCTAAGAGAAATGAGATTTCATATTGATGCATATTGACATAATGTAAGAATGTGAAAAGAATGCATGTTAACATACTATAGAAATGCTAGATAAATGCATGTGATTAATGCTTTGAATGCATAATATAAAGGGCGTATGAATGTTAGCATTATAAGAACATCATAAAAGGAATGTATGATGACATGTTGTAGAATATGCTAAATGTAATGCATAATGAATTAAGTGCTAAAAGAATGCATGAGATGCTAAGTATGGACTATTTTGGATAATGACTATATGTATGTTGACAAATCATGTGATGCTAGTGGTATATGTGCATGATGATATATTATGAATTTACATATTGTGGATTATGTTAAATAGAAAAACATACTTGATGACATATTGCCATGTTGTGGAACATAGTGGACAATCTATATATATATTAGATCGAGTGGCATTAAACCTAGCATCTTGAACCTAGCAAACACTTGTGGTGATTGATCATATATATTCTGGTGTCATTCATGTATGTTAGGACCCTATTATTGTGTAAATGTGAGAGTTGGACTTGAACATTAGTAAACAAGGGTGACAATGACAATAGAGACATGATTGGCATCAAGAAAGTGATTGTTAAACATAGTTTAACCATATTGACATTGGTCCAAGTTGACATAGAGAGTGGCATGATTAAATAGGTAGAGACCTATCATGACATTGGCATTGTGACGAGTGGCTATGAATCCTCAAGTTGAGGATTGGATCGATACTCACGTTACGTCTTGGCTTGAGGGAGGTAGCTCCCCCTCGGGCGGTGCGCTCCGGAGTTGGTCACCACTGGGCGTGGTAAAGTCCCCCCAGATGACGGTCCCCAGGGAGGTTCGAGTCCCCCGTTATTAAGGGATTTTGGTAGTGAGTTATTGGGGTTAACATGGTTAACCGGTAAGATTGGGTCATAGCCAAATGAGTGTACAACAAGTATGCATTATGAGTTATGGATTTGGTATCCTAGTCGAGAGGATTTAGGGCTGAGGTGTATGTGAGACGTCCATCGCCTCGAGCCTGGTTCTAGTGCGGTACTCCGCAGACGATTGACTCAAGACCGAGTCGGGTGGTTAGCCTTGTAAAGGTAGATGAAACTTTATGATTAAAACGGTGATTGACAAGAATCTAAGATAGAGGAAACCTTAGATATCAAATGGATGAGCTATGGTTAGCAGAATTGAAAGTAGTATCGAATGAACTACTAGTTGGTTGCATAGTTGCATTATTGCATGATTTGCATATAGCATTGCATTATTGCATTCGTGAGGCAATGCATGGTTTTATTCGTTGCATAATCAAGATATATATCTATCTGTTTATTGAACTAACTTGCAGTTGCCTCCCTTGGACCTATTGGTCTAGCTTTTCCCTTGGGTGGCCGTACCCACTGGGAACCATGGAGTTCGTTCTCACCCCACGTGGTTTTGGGGTGTTACAGGTTCACACGTGAGTGGCGCGGCGGCGCAAGGCGAGGGCGTATCCATAGATAGCGCCCCTACCACCGAGACCAGAGATAGCGGTACCCTGAGTCGGCC
>NC_033629.1:5155417-5157167 GCF_001540865.1 Ananas comosus
TGCTGCTGACGACGTCGTTGCAGGTATGAGTTATTGATGCAAGCATATGTTTTGCAAGATCTGAAGTTAATGCATTGCATGCAATGGTTATGTGGTTAATTACTATTGTCATGCATGAGCATAGTAGAGACCGAGTGGACGGGTAAGTATAAATACCCGGGCATGCTCGTGTTGTAAGGGCGTAGTGCCTGCCAGTATAGGCATAGAGCCAGATGGTACTAGCAAAGTGCTAGAAGTAATCTATGGCGAGAAGTGAGACTCGCGGTAGAGATAGAAGTGGCGAAATGACTCTCAGAGCAATATGAGTTGTAAATCGCGAGAGTTGAGCCATGATGCTTATGAGAACACTCGAGTGGCCTGAAAATTTTGGATGTCATTCCGGTAGATTGAATAGTGAAAGTACCATTACTGTTGAGAGAACGATCGATTAGTGGCCAAGTTTGAGCACGTGGGCCTAGTAGTACCTCAAGGTGAGGTAGACGGTTGTGCTCGTGCGGCCGGTGTGCATAGGCAAGAGTTGCCTAATGCTGGACTTACTGTGGAACGCTGTAGAGGCGTAGAGCGCTCGAGTGTAGATACCCGTAGAGTGCGGATGTGTATTCAGCCAAGAGAGTGTATTGGCAGTAGCACTTGAGCATCGCTAGGTGCGAAGTGTGCCATGGATCACTCGTGGGACTGGTGACTCACATTAGGTGCATAGTGGCCGGTAGTGATACGTGTGACTCAGTAGAGCATGTCGTGTAGGACGACGACGGCGGGTAGTACTTGGAGACGACCCATGCCTGGACCATTTGTGGACTGTGGAGCCTGGGCCCATTGGGCAGGCGCAGTCAGCTGTGAGTGACAGCGGCCCGGTACCTATGGGTAAGGCAGAGTTCTGGTCAGGACGGTAGTCCGAGTTTAGGCCCGGGAGCGTAGAATGCCACGCGATAGATTGTGTGACCGATGATACACCGAGTATGGTTGTGACCCAACCGGAGGACTTGACGTGGTTTGGGATCTTAGTTGCTCCTAGTTGGAGTGTGTGCGAATTTCCAAGTGAGAATTTCGCCCGATGATGATTGGGTCTGCATTTGCGAGCGACAGACGCTGCGTATTGAGACAAGTTTAGGCGGTAGGCCTACGTAGGATCGGTGGCCTTTGGTCCACCTGTGGAGACCGAAGAGAGCGATTTGGCGGATAGCCTTATCGAGGGGTTTGACTCGAATTCACGAACGAAGTGCTCGCGTGAGCTCGTTGCGAAAATAGTTTGATGTTGATCGTGGCATATGGTATCAGATGATGAAGTACTCCTTGTGAGACATCAATCTAGTGGAAAACCAAGTGGTGTTGGAGACTATGCTTGTAAGCGAACTGAGACTTGAGATGTGCCGAAGTAGGCCATCTCGCGTTAAAGTTAAGGGTCAGTGCGAAATTAGAGCACTCATAACGAAGATGCATCGGTGATATTGCTCCTAAGCAATGTCGGTGATCGAATCAGAATGTATTCCCTGAAGGGAAGGTAAGTGCAAAGAAGAGTTCTTTGTGTATCGAATGGTGAGTGGTCTTGGAGCGCGTAGAGTCGTCGAGTACCGACTTGCGCTGTCACTATGACTTGCAAAACCCGTGATGCACTTTTGTATCACATTTTGCAAATGTGTTTAGTATTAAACCCACGTCTTTCAGTATGAGCCGCTTCTGGAACAATGATAGTGTGAAGCCGCTCTGGAGTGGGAGAAAGAGTTGGTACCCTCAATTGCTCGCGGAGCTG
>NC_033629.1:5157267-5159773 GCF_001540865.1 Ananas comosus
CTGGATGTCGGCTGGGCATGCCTATCGATTAGGCCAAGAAACATTTAGTGCCTATCATGTTTTTTCTGCTATTAATTTACCTACTTTTATTCATTTTCATCCGTTCGATTTATTCTAACTTACAACTAACCCACCCACTCAACCCTAGGAGGCCACATCATCCCAACAGCCCAACATTCTTCTAATCCCAAAAGTAGAAAACTTAATAGCCACCATAGCTCATTCTACTATATAATAGTATTCCAGCTTAGTTATATTATAGATAATATATTAAATATTTATAATCTATGCTATATTACTATCAAATATGTACCATGTACTATTTTGAGGTTTCATGGCGTTAGATGATGAAGGATGCTTGCCCGCTGTTAGGATGTATGTGTCGTTACCCGGTTTTAAATGTCATAGTTTCTCGTCCCCTAGGGTATGCATGTTGATGTGCGTTGGTTTTTAATTTAAGTATAATCTATACGCCGCTTGTGGAAATTGATCAAATGCGCGGGTAGATCTAACAGTCGTTATGCAACTTATAGTTTCAAGGGCCTTGCGTACTATCGCCATAGTATAGGTAGCCTAAACTTCTATATATTATATATATATATATATATTATATATTATATATACAGATTTAAACGTATATGATATAGAGAGAGTCCGGCTTATATATATATATATATATAGTATATGTATATATGAGTCTGGTCTACTTATACTCTTATTAAGGTACGATTGTTTTCGATGCATAGAGCTTCTGAATTCGACGCCATCCATATCCGTCAAACGGTTATCTTAGAGCCATTTTAAAATGTCTAGAAATCAATTTATAATTTTTTCGACCCATCATTTACCTTACGATCAAAGGCTTCAAATTGACAATTTTTAACGGCCAGTTGGATATTTGTCTAGTTTAACGGTTGTAAGACTCGTAAATCAGTTGAATTTGATAATGAAATTCTATTCACTTACATAGATTCAAGCATATACTCCGATCTAAATGAAGGTATTCCGCATCTATCATTTTTAGGACACGTCTTGTTCGATTATTGAGCCGTTCATTTTCATGCCCGTTTGATGGACTTTTATTTATTTGATTTCGGAAAAATTAGAAATTTTATTTTTTAGGAAGTTCTTCAAATACTCTAGCATCTATTTTAAACGGTGAGTGGTATCCGTCGATTCGTTGGGGCCCCTATCATCGGAAAAACAACTTATGAGTACGAGGTCCAATACTCATAGCAGTATATGTCAAGCCCTGCTCTTATACATTTATAATATATAGTATATATACGTATATATATTATATATATATATATATATATATATATATACATATATATATATTATATAGAGAGAGGACGACTATTTTTCTGTTGCTGCCAGGGGAGTGCCCTCTGATTAGAGAGAGAGAGCTAGGCTGGAATACTATCAATAGCACCAAGCTATTGGTGCTATTAGTTTTTTAGCCCTTGGATTGAGAAATGTGCGAATAGGATGATATGGACCCCTTAGGGCTGATGGATGGTTGGTTAAATAATATAATCTAACGGATAAAAATAATAAAAGGGTTAAATCTAACAGTGGAAAACTTGATAGCACCAAGCCCTTGGTGCTATCGATAGTATCCCAGCTGGACTCTATATATATATATATAACTAGGCTAATATACTATTAATAGCACCAAGTCATTGGTGCTACCAAGTTTTTGGCTATTGGATTAAGAGATATGCGGTTAGGATGATGTGGGCCCCCTAGGGTTGAGTGGGTGGTTGGTTGAATAGTATGATCAAACGGATGAAAATGATCAAAAGTGTAGATCTAACGACGGAAAACTTGGTAGCACCAAGTGCTTCGTGCTATTAATAGCATAGTAGCCGGACTCTATATATATATAGCAGGGCTACTATACTCTTATGAGTATAGAGCCCTTCATACTCATAAGTTATCTTCAATGTTGGGGTTTTCGAATCGACGATTCACACCGTTAAACATGATCTAAAGTATTTGAAACTTTTAGAAAATAAATTTCGTAATTTTTCGAAATTATTATAAAGTCCATCAAGCGGGTATAAAATGAATGGTCAAAATCGAACGACATCCTAAAAATGGATGATCGGATCCTTCAATTTAAGATCAGAGTTATTGATCTTTATTTAAGTAGTGAATAGAATTTTCTATCAAAAATTCAACCTATTCCGATTCTTTTACACCGTTAAACTAGCAAAATCCAATACCGGCCATTAAAAATTGTCAATTTTGTGAGGTTTTGATCGCAAGGTAAATGATATCGAAATTATAAAATTTGATTTCTAGAAGTTTTAAATACTCTACACAATGTTTAATGGTATGGATCGTCGATTGGGAAGCTCTATCATCGAAAACAACTTATGAGTACGAAAGCGATCGTACTCATAAGAGTATAGTAGCCGGACTCTATATATATATATATATATATATATATATATAGAGAGAGAGAGAGAGAGAGAGAGAGAGAGAGAGAGAGAGAGAG
>NC_033629.1:5162293-5163004 GCF_001540865.1 Ananas comosus
GTAGAGCTACTATGCTATCGGAAGCATAGAGGATTTGATGCTTCCGATTTTTTTACCCTTGGATCAAGAATTGTATAGTTGGGACAATTGCGATCCCCCCTAAGGTTGAGTAGTACCCCTAGGGTTGAGTGGTCCCCACACGATAATAATATTAATCCAAAAGTTAAAAATGATTAAAGGGCTGATCTAATGGCCAAAAAGTTGGAAGCACCAAATCCTCTATGCTTCCGATAGCATAGTAGCTCTACTATATATATATATAGTGCGTCTGGTATCCTTCTGGAAGCACGGAGCGCTCCGTGCTTCCAAGTTGTTTTCGATGTTCGGAATTTCAAATCGACGATCGGCTCCGTTAGACTTAATCTAGAGTATTTGAAGTATCTAAAAATAAATTTTGCGATTTTTCGATATCATTTGCCTAGTGATCGAAATAGCTCAAAGTCAATGGCTGAAAATAAAAATCTTACAAAATATGATGATATGACATTAAAATTTTAGATCAAAGTTATTGACCTTGTTTTATATGGTATAAAGAATTTTCTATCAAAATTTCATGTGATTTGGATATTTTTACACCGTTAAACCTGCAAACGGCTCACCACGGCCATTAAAATTATTGATTTTGAGCCCCTTCGATCACTAGGCAAATGATATCGAAAAATCACAAAATTTATTTTCTAGGTACTTCAAATACTCTAGATCAAGTCTAAC
>NC_033629.1:5163386-5203560 GCF_001540865.1 Ananas comosus
AGACCGATCGTCGGATTTCCAACAGTCCCGAAACATCGAAAACAACTCTGGCCAAGCACACGGAGGGCTCCGTGCCTTCCCTGAAAGCTACCAGCCTCCTCCTCTGATATATATATACTATATATATGTCTAGTTATGCATGGCTACCTTACTATCTATTACAGTACTTGAACGCCCTCGTACCTCCATAAGTTGTCCTTTCAATCCGATGGAGCCTTCCCCGCAGGTCTCGACAGAGTCTACTCGGTTAATCATATCTTAGCAGAATATGTGAAACTCTCAGCACAATAAATTTCGTAAATTTTCTCGACAATATCATAATAAAGTCCATCCAAGTCCGGGATAAACATAACGGTCAAACCATCCGAACACCCACGTCCTAAAAAAGAGGCCATGATCGATCTCAATTCAAGATCGCGAGTTACTGATCTCTTCCTATCGTACGTGCACAATTAGAATTATCTCCATATCCAAAATTCCAACAACTTCTGTTCTTTCTACACCGTTTAACACTAGAGTAGGGCTACTATACTATTATGAGTATTGGGCCCTTCGTACTCATAAGTTGTTTTCGATGATAGAGCTTCCGAATCAACGATCCGCTCCGTTAAATATGATCTAGAGTATTTGAAACTTTTAGAAAATAAATTTCGTAATTTTTCAAAATCATAATAAAGTCGATCAAGCGGGCATAAAATGAAAGGTCAAAATTGAACGATATCTTAAAAATGGATGATCGGATCCTTCAATTTAAGATCGGAGTTATTGATCTTTATCTAGGTAGTGAATAGAATTTTCTATCAAAAATTCAACCTATTCGGATTCTTTTGCACCGTTAAACTAGCAAGTATTCCATACCGGCCGTTAAAAATTGTCAATTTTGTGAGCTTTTGGTCGTAGGTTAAATGATGTCGAAAAATTATGAAATTTGATTTCTAGATGTTTCAATTGCTCTAGATAACATTTAACGATGTGAATCGTCGATTCGGAAGCTCTATCATCAAAAACAACTAATGAGTACGAGAGCGATCGTACTTATAAAAGTATAGCAGCCAGACTCTATATATATATATATATATATATATATATATATATATATATAGAGAGAGAGAGAGAGAGAGAGAGAGAGAGAGAGAGAGAGAGAGAGAGAGAGAGAGAGTAGGGCTACTATACTATTATGAGTATTGGGCCCTTCGTACTCGTAAGTTGTTTTCGATGATAGAGCTTGCGAATCGACGATCCACTACGTTAAATATGATCTAGAGTATTTGAAACTTCTAGAAAATTAATTTCGTAATTTTTCGAAATCATAATAAAGTCCATCAAGCGGGCATAAAATGAACGGTCAAAATCGAACGACATCTTAAAAATGGATGATCGGATCTTTCAATTTAAGATCGGAGTTATTGATCTTTATCTATGTAGTGAATAAAATTTTCTATCAAAAATTCAACCGATTTTGATTCTTTTATACTGTTAAACTAGCAAATATTCCATACCGGCCGTTAAAAACTATCAATTTTGTGACCTTTTGATCGTAAAGTAAATGATGTCGAAAAATTATAAAATGTGATTTCTAGATGTTTTAAATGCTCTAGATAATGTTTAACAGTGTGGAACGTCGATTTGGAAGCTCTATCATCGAAAACAACTTATAAATACGAGCGCGATCGTACTCATAATAGTATAGTAACCGGACTATATATATATATATATATATAGAGAGAGAGAGAGAGAGAGAGAGAGAGAGAGAGAGAGAGAGAGAGTCCGGCTGCTATGCTATCGATAGCACCAAGCATTTGGTGCTATCAAGTTTTCTGCCGTTAGATTAATCCTTTTGATTATTTTTATCCGTTAGATTATACTATTCAACTAACCATCCATTCAACCCTAGAGGGTCCACATCATCTTAACAGTACATTTCTCAATTCAAGGGCTAAAAAATCAATAGCACCAATAGCTTGATACTATTGATAGTATTCTAGCCTAGTTTTATATATATATATATGTTATATTTAAATTTGTATTTAAAAATTTTTGATTTTTAATATAATATGTTTTCAGATATGGTAAAGCAAAATGGGTGTTGAGATTCAGATTTTTGGATTCGGCTCAAGTTTGGGTTTCGAGTTTTTTGTTAGGTTCAATTTTAGATATGTATTTTTAAAATTCATCAGATTAAAATTCAAATTTGAATTTCAAATTTAATTTCCAGATTCATGTTTGAATTTTTGAAAATTCGCCCCATTGACATCCCTTATCTCATCACACTGTATGAACCTTGCATTAACAACAAGGCAAACACCGCAAAATAATGATTACTAGTGATGTAACGCGTGAGATGCGACAGGTAGATAATTAAAAAAAATAAAAATTTATGGGAGAAATGAGAATATGAGACTATAGATACCATAATTGTTGAAAATGGGGCAGCCGGTGATGGCACCGTGCAGCAGATCAAGACCGAAGGGCTCCGAGCGGCGAGCAGAAGAAAAAGGGGGAGAGAAAAATAAAAAGCTAAAATTATGAGTAGAGAGATCCAAAACCGCTGCGTAGGTGAGGTGGGGAGAGACGCCGCTGTCGGTTCCTGAGATAATGGGAAGTAAGAGTGGGCGGAAAAAGAAAAGAGGGAGAGAGAAAGAGTTGAAGGAGATGGCTGTAAGGGAAAAAAAAAAGGGTTTTACTTAAAAAAAAGAGAATAGAAAAAATTTTCAAAAAAATAGTGGATCCACCACCCACAAATAAAGGTAAAACATCCACATTAGATTTGGCCATGAAAATTCATGTATAGGTATAGATGACTCTATTTTGTGCCCCTGCATCTTTTTGAATTAGTTCGTGATTTCGTTTATCATTCTCATTTTCAATTAACAAAAGATCTGTAAAGGATGGGCCTGGTAAGTGGTAACCAGACAATTAAGTACAAAATATACCACAGAGGGTCAGGTTGGTTATTCATTCGGACCTTCCCTTCATTCCGATTCAGTGGCACAGAAGGCTGAATGCTCTTTCTAAAATCTAAAAATTCACATAACAACACAAAGAAGGTTTCTCTTCGTTGGCACTGCCACTTGCTCCACTTTTTCCAATGGCAACTACGGAATTATTTCTTCTTTTTTTTTTTAACCCTTCTTGCAAATGCTTTGTTAACAACGCCATACAAACAAAGCCAATTTGGATGCACGAATATCTTAATCTGCAATCTCTTTTGCTTACTCGAGAAGCAAGTGATAATTCGACAACTTACTCAGGAGATGTTCCAACAGGTTTTCATCATTGAAATATACTCCAGTTCAAGCTCAACAAAGATCACACATTGCATTAGCAATGCAGAGAGCATCAGCCTACATAATATACAAGACACAAAACATGAGGTCCTCAAAACTTTACATGCCTATGCTGCCTCTCCCATGTGCACAATCTCCAAAAAGAAGAGGCACGTACAGATATGCATACCGGAGGAAAACAGAGAGGTCGAATGGACCTCGGAAACCACGCGAGCACTTACTCCATCTTAACCCACTTTTCTTCGAATAACTTGCGTGTTAGCCACAATCACGAGTCTAAGGGGGCTAATCTTGAGGAAGAAGACTTGCCCAACGAGACGGAAGTGAGAGAAGAAGCCCAGACTCGAGCATTGCTTGCACCCTTTCTGAAGTTCCTTGTCTTGTTACATAACCCAAGCTTGCTCCAGAGCCTCTTAAGGTCGACTACATGTAGCACACGGGCCAAGAGAAGACTTAGTCCAGTGATAACTCCCAAGTTCAGGGGCTGGACATGCGAGACCCAGAAAGCTCGGAGGCGGCAGAGTAATACAGGCAAGCAGCAAATAATCATCTTGAGATTGATAAAAAGTATGCTGAATGCTACAAATGGTTCGTCGATTACTATTTCCCTGAGCGACCGATTTTGTGGCTGCAGTGAGATGATGTTCCTCAAATCGTTCAGGTCATCAGCAGCAATATGAGCGACCGGATCAAGACCTGCAGAGAAAAACCAGGATTTATAACTACGAGCTAATAAAGAAGGTGCAGCATCTAGTTATATTTTTTTTCCTTGATTAGGTTCAAGGAAAGAAAAAATTAGGTCGTCAGAATCTGCATTTTACAGTGAAATGTACGGATATTTAGATTGGGATATGATGAATATGCAGAAAAGTAGTAGTTGAAGCAAGTTACCTGTGGTTTCCTTGTAGAAATTCACAAGAGAGCTAATATCCCTTGAGCCACGGTATCGAACCATGTCCTTCCCTTTTACAAGCAGAATAGCTGGAAAGCCATGAATCCCATATCTCGAAAGTACACTGTACAAGATACAGGCAAAATTCAGCTTAAGCACTGGTATCATGATCCGAAGAAAGAAGGCTCCACCAAAGTAGATGAAACACAAACAACCGACTTGTTCAAATACCTTGGCATGGCAGAAGATTTTTCAACAGCAAGGTGCCTAATCTGTGGAAACATCAAACTGAGAGCATTGAAAATGGGTCGGAAATCTCTCGAGAATGGACACCATGAGGCATAGAAGAGAACAGCATAAATGGAACTTCTTTGGGCATGATTTAGCTCGCTGTCGAGGGCATCACCAGTCACCTTAATAATGAAAATTAGAGAACAGAAACAAACAATTACAATAAGCTCGCTTCTTCGGAAATCCAGGAACTGAAGCTCCAGATAGTTTTGAGTCAATTAATTTTGTGTCAGTTATTAGAGCATTCTACCACAAAGCATTTTTCTCACAAATATAACTAAACAGCTAACTATCAAGGAAGTAAGATGATCTACAATGGAGGGGACGTTGGATAATGAGTGAAAATTCAGTTGGTGATAATGGTTCTATAATGAAATGATCCAAACGAGTAGCATCATTTGCTTAAATCTATGCATAGATATCACTATAAATCATCTGAATTCTCTTATAATTAATACAACAGTTCTAGGAGCTCATAGGAGAAATGCTGATTATGCTTTCGACTTTCTCCATAACAGTCCGCATTTTATTCCACATTTCTATGCAATGACTGCCAAACTCTTGAAGCTAATTCACTTTTCTCTTTTAGATAAACATGAATTCCACATGCTGAGGACTAGTGACTAATTATTTGATGTTAGAGGCAAAACTCTAAGTCAAAAGATGCTCCACTAGAGGGGTCAAAGTCTCATTAAGATATAGGATTGCCACTTATAATGACAAACCCATCCATGTAGAAAAAGATTATAGCAAGAGAAGGAATTATGTTTCCAACTCTCAGAAAAAATTACTTCGTATCTTGTATTGAAAATTAGCACAGAGGAAAGCTTCAACCCAACAGAAAATATTTCGGGGAATGATAGCCTCCAATTAATTAACCCTGAAGACTCTTGTCAATCAGTAATTACAAAGCAATCTACTGTCTACAACTATAGAATTGTCCAGCAACCATTCAGACCTTAATGACAGTAGAGCATATACTGCAAGAGGTGTGTACGCTAATATATCTCAATTGTCCATCTGGAAGTTAAACAACAAAAGCATTTATAATCGTACGGACTATTTGGAAGCTAACAAAACCAATGACAAATGCACTACTGCCAACCTCTAAACTTTAAACTCACGTAATTCTCTTTTTTTCCTTTCCAATCTCTAAATCAAATTTAAGGATGAACAATAGGTGTGGTGCCAGGGAGGAGCCCAATTCCATTAAGCTTTTGAAGTTCACCAACCTTTTCCTCTTCTTTCTTCACCGTTACCACTATACAATAGCCACTAAGTTAAAAAAAAGAAAAGAAAAAAAGGCTATCACCGACTACAGTAGAATTGAAAGACATTTGAAGGAACCAATTTAGACACTATCAAGCACCTTGTGAGAATAATCGTCTCCTTAGAATTTAGTACCACCACCAATGGCCTGACAAAGACATCTGCGTTGAGGGGAGAGGTCCTACATGTCACTCAAACACATCTTAGGCATAATGCCCCTTTTCCTTCACCTTTTCCTCAAAATGCTCCTCATTCTTTCCCAACAGCACAAACCCCAAGGGTCCAACCCCCACTTCTCCTTTATCATTCAAAAAGTATCTTTCCCATCCGCATTGCAACTCCCTTAAGATAATAATAATATTCTGGAAATGCAGAAGATAAGAAATGTAGAAATGATTGAAACATGCTTAAAAAAATACTCTTAGATCCAAAGGATGGAAATAGGATGCCGAAGACACCCGATCACGCTGGTAGGAAACACAAAAGTATACTCACACCATAACGAATTAGCTCTCCCATCACAACCATATAGTCCTAAATTTTAAGCCTAATCAATACTCCAAAAAATATAGTAACAATTGATAGACAACAAGTTTTCCATTTCAAACTACTATGAATTAGCTAAACATGCAGTATCCTAATGCAACTTTCTTTCCATTTAGCTTACTCAGTGCTGGACCTTCAGAGGATAAGACACCACATATTAGAAAAGGAAAGATAACCTTTTTTCATGCTGGACATTGATATAGAAGATATTGATATTTTTGGACTATTAATGCATAGCATTCGATCTATAAAACTCCCTCAGGAATTTCAAACATCTATTTTAGCAAGACAACATTGACAAAGTTAAAAGGTAATTGCGCACTTAACAAGCAACGGATATAATTGAATTTGTTATCATATAGACACCTTAAATTCTTGTACATATACACCAATAAGCACATATTTAATATAGCACACACATCTATATCCTAAAACACCAGTTATTCAAACACACATCTCTACTTAACTTTGCAAACATAAAGTTGTACAGTAAATCAGATATTCTCACATTAAAAATGCTCATAATACCTAACAGATATTACATTTCATACCAAGTAGCATCACCATAACCTAATATGTCAATTTATATTCTCAATGCAAGTATTTATAAAGATATGGATTACGAGTGTTATTCTGGATAGAACAGAATTGACTGAGAAAACAAAAGAATGTCAACATTTTAAATTATTATCATAGTGCTCTCCAGGAGTAAATGTCAGATCAGAAATATCAATTTGAAAAAAGTAAGCCAACCACAAAGTATAACAAGTGTAATTGCCACACTAACATAAATGTCAATGAACAAGATTAAACATTGTCATATGGGGACAAGAAGCAACGCACCCCGTTCATATGTAAAGACTATTAGAGCACCAGGTTCTTAAAATAGCCGAGAAAAAAAAACAGAAACTTATTACTTACCATTTGTAAACTGGATAAAATATTGCTATTTTTCACTCTCTTTCTCGCTATAAGGTGCATGTATATGAGTTTCTTCTTCCCTGCCTTCTATACTATGTAAATATAGCACCGTAAATTTATTATTGAGTCATGCATGGGGTGTAGATGGGGTGTGGTGAGGGGCAGGGAAGACTTGTGTACTACATTAACATGCATGCTGAGAATTAATGGATGCCTCGCTATCATCCTTCCTATTTTCAACTGAAATAATTATGATCATCACTTTTCCCTTGGCTAGCATAATCATGATCATCATTTCAACAATATAAGAGAATATAGACAGCAAGGTTTTAAGTGCCACCTCATGTCGTACATGTATTGTGCCCTCAATATGGGGGCACAATATAAGGGGGGTCTAGCAGGACCCTCCTGTGCCACGATACCCGCTAGATATCACGCAAGACAGCGCGTTACCCCAGCAGGTATCGCGGCACAATATCGTGGGCGGAGCCCCCCACACACCACAGACATCCACCTTTTCTTTACAAATTATTTTTCCAAAATTTATCGCGCCGCGAAACTTTCGGCAAATCAAGGCATAAAATCGAACTTGATAACCAAATTTCAAGCCACATCTAACATAAAATTCTATTTTTGGAGTTAGAAGATTGAAAATACTGATAAAATTAAAAACTAAATTAAATAAATTGATACTTAAATTAAATAATTTATTTGTCATATAATTTACTGTTAAATTTTTATAAATAGATCTAACATGTTTTTATGATCCACTGCGACGATATATATGGAATTAAGCAGTTATCTGTAAAGATGTAAATTTATATAATTATTGTACTTGTGAATTTTATTATTACATATTAATTTCTATTCTCTACAAGGTATAGTTGTACTTTATATATAAAAAGGCTTACCAGTATATTTAGTGAGTATAGTAAGCTATACATAGCCATTCTATACAATATATATAATTTAACGGTTCCTCCCATACACGTAGGGCGCTTTCCTTCGTTTCCCCCCTTCTCTCTCTCACTGTCATATCTTATAAGATCTCTCTCCCCCCTCCCCTCTCACTCTCTCGTAGGCAGACCCCTCTCACTACTACAACTCTCTCTCTTAGATTTTTCTATCATATCATCTCTCTCTATCTATTGTCCCTCCTCTCTCTTCTCCCATTCTCTTTCCCTCCTCTCCTCTCTCCATCATATCTTACAAGATCTCTATCTCCCCTTTCTCTCTCTCTCTCTCCTCCCTCTCTCTCTCCTAGTCAATTATTATTCTCCAAAACCCTAACTCTCACTCCCACAACTCTCTTTCTCTTAGATCTTTCTATCATATCATATCATCCTAAAGGATCTCACAAAATCTTCTCAAAATCTTTATAATTTTTTCTCCATCAAAACAAATAAATTCAAAAGCACAATATTCTAAAATATTAGAAATTTAAAAATAAAAAAATGTTGAAAAACCTATTTCAAAATGGCCGATAGTTGAGAAATGTTTATACATGTTCCCTTCACGCATAAACTCCTAATGTAGAGTTAGCGACTGTTATGATACAAAACTGATTTGAAAGAATAATTTTAACATTTTTTGTTCTATGGAAATATTCGCATGAGTACAAATTAAATATATTATATTCAAATTTTTTATAATATATGTAAAACTACTCTAATGGGCATTTTAGTTGTGCTTCTTTAGTTATAGCTTTTTCAATCTTCAATTCTTAATAAGTATATAGTATATATATATTAATTGATTAAAATAATATTTACCCGCTGGCGAAGCGCGACCCTATACTAGTATTCATTATTATTTGGATAAACCTTTCAAAATAACATTGTAAAAGCTTACTAGAACAAAAATAAAATAAAATAAGCCAGTATCAAAGTGTGCCATTAGAAAGTCATGCATATCCATCGGCACACGTGTTGCGTATCGGCACGCAAGCCTGCTTGTGTCGTACCGTGCCAAGCAAACAACGACACGCCTCTATGTTACGGCACTTTAATCCTTGATAGACAACATCTATTTCTTTTTCCTTGTCTTTTTAATAGGCACTGAGAAAAAACAAAATTCGAGTACATTTGGGGAGTTCAGCTAGTATACTATCGGGAGCACGAAGGCCTCCGTGCTACCAAGTTATTTTCGATGATGCCGCTTCCGAATCAATGATCGGCTCCGTTAAACTTGATATACACTATTAGAAGTTTCTGAAAATCAAATTTCATGATTTTTTGACATTATTTATCTATCGAATGAGTAGTCTCAACATGAACAGCTAAAAAACAAAAATCTCCTAAAATTTAATGATAAAAGATTTGAATTTCATACCACAATTACTGATCTTGCTCTAAATAGTGAAGAGATTTTATAGCAAAATTTCACCGAATTTGGATTGTTCTACATTGTTAAACTTACAAGCGCATCACATCAGCCATTAAAATTGTCAATTTTGAGACATTTTTAATCACAAATCAAATAATGTTGAAAAAATATATAATTTGATTTCTAAATACTTCTAATAGCATAGATCATGTCCAACGGAGCCAATTGTCAATTCAAAAGTCACATCATTGGAAATAACTTAGTCGCACGAACGCCTCCACGGTGCTGATAGTATTGTAGTCAAGTTCAAATATATATATAGAAAGAGAGAGAAAAAGAGTCCGACTGGAGTGCTTCTAATAGCACAAAACACTTAGTGCTACCAACTTTTCCACCATTAGATCTACCCCTTTAACCATTTCTACCCCTTGAATCATGCTATTCCACCAACCACAACTAAACCCTAGGGGGACCACTATCATCCTAACCCCACAACTCCTTAATCCAAGGGCTAAAAAGCCACAAGCACTAACGACTACGTGCTATTAGAAGTATTCCAGCGCAATTCTATGTGTGTGTGTGTGCGTGTGTACACACACACGTATATATATATATATATATAGAGAGAGAGAGAGAGAGAGAGAGAGAGAGAGTTGAGCTAGAATACTATCGGTAGCAAACAGACTCCATTGCCACCCATTTGTTTTCGATGATGGAGCCTCCAAATCGACGATCGGCACCGTTGAAAATAATTTATACCACTTGAAGTATCTAGAAATCAAATTTCATGTTTTTTCGATATTGTTATCTTATCCATCAAGTGGGCGTAAAAATGGACGGCTGAAAATAAATATCCTTTGAAAAGTGATGATAGGAATTTTGTAATCAAGATCGAGAGTATAGATCTTATTCTAAATAGTTTAAAGAATTTTCTAACCAAAATTCAATTAATTTGGATAGCTTTACACCGTTAAACGAGAAAACGGCTCATATCTATCATTAAAATTATAAATTTTGAAACCCTTTGATCATTAGGTCAATGATGTCGAAAAGATTTGAAATTTGGTTTCTAGGTACTTCAAGTGGTATAGATCATGTTCAACGGTGCCGATCGTCGATTTGGAAGTTTCATCATCGAAAACAAAAGGGTGGCAACGGAGCCCGTTTGCTACTGATAGCATTCCAATTCAACTCTCTCTCTCTCTCTCTCTCTCTCTCTCTCTCTCTCTCTCTCTCTCTCTCTCTATATAATATTATATATATATCAAGTATCCCAGCAGAATATATATATATGATATATACTATATATATATATTTATATATTATATTATATATATATAATTATATATATATATATTATTATATCATATGTATGTATACAAAATATACATGGTATACATTGCACAATGTATACATATATACGATGATACACGCAAGGTTTTAAAGATGCCGCTGGCACACTGGGGGAGCGTGCCAGTCTGTCCCCGGCACCGGGTCCAGCACAGGCACGGCTTGCGTGCCGCACCGTGGCACAGCATATGCATGCGATAAGTATACGCGTTGACCTCCTACCTGGCACGCTTTTGCACGACTTAATATTTCAGTTTTTTTTGGGGTTCAATAAACTTTATAATGTTATTTAAAAGATTTAATAATAATTATGAATATTTATTATATATACCTCACTCATTACTACACTATCAAGTTAATATGCATGTAAGCTTGTTCTGTAAATAAAATACAAACTATTACCGTGAGTTAAATTAGAATATAACAATACATAATAAAATTTCACAAGGTACATAATTATTCTAAATTTACATTATTTAACAGACGATTGACTGCTTAAGTTCGCACATAGATCGTCACACTTGATCATATAGCGTTTGTCATCGCTGCCAGATACAAGATTTACTTGACAATATGATATAAGTATTGCTGGTATTGTCTAGAAAGGGTCATATATTCCAAATACTGTCATCTTATCTTTTGTTCTTTATTAAAAATATATGATCAAAATTTGTTTAGGAGATCGATTTTTGTTCCTTTGATTCACGAAAGTCTCACGGTGCGACAATTTTTGACACAAATATTTGCGAAGAAAAAATGGATAGTCGTGGTGGAAGTGGAGGGTTCGAGCCGACAGGCTCGAGCCCGTAGCCGACCACTGACACAGGAGGGTGCATGGGGCGAAGCCCCCCGCGGTATGGATCAGGTATGTCAATTAAAAATTTGCTCCTATATTGATAAATAAGAAGTTAAAAAAAGGCATCCGCCAAAAAGCAAAAAAAAAAGTTGAAAAAGAGATAATAAAGTGAAAAAAAAGACAATATAGGTGGCCCGGGAAGGGGAGCTCGATGCCCCAGAGAACAAAAGAAAAAAGAAAAAGCCAAAAAAAAAAAAAGGAAGGCAGCGACACGCGGCAAAGTGCCGCGACACATGGCCGCGTGCCACTTTGTCTCATGCGGCATGCGGCCATGTGTCGCGGCACCCAGGGGGGGTCCGAGACCCCCCCCTGTACCGTACCCCCTTCTTGGGGGCACGATACGGCACGCCCCATGCCGTACTGCACGGGGCGGCACTTGAATCCTTGCATACACGTATATGTAAATTATTGTATCAGCTACAAGTTAACTGTTGCAGTCATAGACGATAGATTGCACAAAAATCTATATTAATTATTTGGTCATATGCAATGGAAATCACCCAATGCCCTAGTATCTGAGTAATTTATCCAATAAAAAGATGCTTCATAAGGGAATGATAGTACCAAGCCACTATTAGAGGAAATAGTAATAAAAGAAATGACAGAACTTAGTACAAGAAAGAGCCTTGCCCAAAAGAGGGCTGAATGGAAGATGAGAATCTATACCCCATTAATACCTGAGAACTTGAGGGGTTCATTTATGGTTTCCAGATAATGTCATACACAAATAGAATACTTAACATGCTCTTTTCTAGTGCAAGTTATTAATATATACGCCATTTGACAAATGCAAGTCCTACATGACCTCAAGGTAGAAGCAGGTAAGCATTCCACACAGCTTAGTTGAAGAAAACAAGATTTCTTGAGTATCAAAGGCGAGAATTCTACGACCACAAATACAACAAATTGTGAGATGCGATGTGCGGAGTGAGATTCTTTTTTATTTGAGTTCCCAGCTCGAGGCTAGAGAAAAGAAAAGCTACTCCTGATTCTTGATAGTACGCACATCCCTAATGGAATGGCCTAGCTTTGCTTCTTCCTCTTTCTCAGGTTCGGTTCGGTTTACCGAGGGTGAGGTCGACCTCATGCATTAGCTAATGTATAAATAAATAATTTTAAGTCTTTCATTTAGTGCATCTTCTAAATTTGATATTACCAAAATTAGCAAAAAAGTTGTAACGAAAAAAAATCACCAAATTTGTTCCAAAAGCCACATCACCAATCACCATGAGCTACAAAATATTAATGGTGTGTCTAATTGCCCACGCCACCCCATACCAAGCATACCACACCATGCTAAGGCCTTGCACGCATGTGCCACAGGGTTGTGCCAATACTGCCTCGAGAAAATGATTTTTTTAGAGTTTTTTAAGGTCGTTTTTGAGCTTTTTAAGATGAAAAAGGTTTAGAACAGTTTTTTTTTCCCTTACTTAAAATATGTATCTTGTAGATTCGCTAACGTTTGGAACAGCAACTAAATTTAGTTGGTAAAATTAAAATTTGAAGATTTACCCTAATGCTTTTTTAATCTGTTTAGATCTAGTGCATTTACCTATTTTGGTGTCTTCCCATGAATTTGTACCCACTTATAATGTCAATTTCGTTTTATGCTTGTACTTCATAATATATACAATATGACCTTCTCGGTTATTAACTTTATTGTTACTAAATTGTGTGAGATACCTTTTCTAATAGCAACTAGAAACTGATAAAAAAATCCATGCTAATTTGTCAATGTGCCACAAGCACGCCACTGGCGCAAAGAGCTGTGCAGAAATTGGCACCGGGCATGTTGCTATGCCATGTCGTGCCAATGGCACACTGGCACGCCACGTGCCAAAGACACGGCAATCCTTGGTCTAATTATCAAAGAGTTCCAACAACTATTTATAGCCAGATAGAAGTTGTAGTCACTACAAAACATCAGCATTGTAGTTCCAAGTATTTAGGTTTGAAGTTGATACTTGTTACATGGGAGTATAGAGAATTGTCTAATCGAACTGCCTATTGATTGTTAAATTTCACTTCCAATGAATTCAACGCCTAGTTATATATTTTGTAAAAGTGAAATCAAACGTAGAACTTTATTCCACTACATCTATGCTCTGGCACACACATGCCCATCAACTTTAGAGTGGTTCAAACTTATTTCTGCAAAGATAAAAAGCTAGAATCAGATCTAAACTTTTTGCATTAGCCAGATATGGAGTACCTCAACAAAGCTACATAAATGATCAACAGTACTTCACAGGTAATAATCATCCTACAATCGAAACTCAACGAGTTCCAAATACTTAATAGCTCGGAGGACAGTGTTTGTCATCAAGAAGTAGCAAAATTTACCGCCTTAAATAGGATTTGAACTGTATGATGTCTCTAAACCCAAAATCATCCAAATAAAGAAACAAACAAGACAAGTTTTGACATAGCAAAGGAAAAACTAGTTCAGAAGTTTGCTTTTGATATGACATCCTCCAGAACACTATTCCACTATCGTGAATGTGCCATCCATCCAGTTTCATCTATTAATTAATTCTATCAGATGCAGGAAAGAAAAACTAATGTTTTTTCACGCATGCTTACATTTATCATCATTTAGTAAAAGTAAGTAATGGACCTAAGAAAAATAAAACCAGCCAAATTTCTAATGTAGAACCTATAAAAGTGTCATTCCTCTGGCGATCTTGATATGTTCCTAAGCTTAGGTTTTTTCATTATAAAAGTCGTATATGTCATTTTAAGATGGTTCCTTTATTTCCAATAACCTAGAAGTAAGGGTTAAGGCATGTAAATATGTATTTTAAGGTTTGAGAAATAATAAAGAATCAACTGTACTTTTTTCTATTTTCTTTTTTCTTTCTCCTCCTCTCTTACTATTCATCTCCTCCCCCGCCGCCCCACCCCCACCCCCACCCCCCCCGGCCCCCGGGCGGTGCGGGGCCGCTCTCTTCCCCCTCCCTCCTGTCACTTTCTAANCCCCCGGGCGGTGCGGGGCCTCTCTATTCCCCCTCCCTCCTGTCACTTTCTAAGAGGTTCTACCCCTCGAAGCGCAACCGCTTTCCCTATCGATACGGTAGGACCATATTAGATGTCCAACGAATCAACCTTGACTTTACACAACAGCATAGATTTTTCTACCCCAATCATAATCAAAGTATATCTAATAATATGCCTCAAATTAAACTGTGCATGTTATCCTTTCAATCCATTCGCCACCAACATGACTCCTCAAACAACAAATTAACCAAAAAATACATTTCTCAAAACAGACAAAGACATCATGCAATTATTCATTCTGTATTGTTAACATCCAGCTATTCATGACTACTAGACCTAAGACAAGGTCAAAATAAGCTAACATATATATCTAAAATACTAGAAACCCTCAATTGAAGCACAAACTGAACCTAGAAAATCAATTATCATGATTAAGATGCGACTTTGAAGAGAACCCATCACCCGATCGGTAACAAAAACCCCAAAATCGTCAAAAAAAAAAAAAAAAATCCAATTTTGCGCGAAAACACAAGCTGAAATGGAGAAAAAAAAGGGGGAGAAGAGAGAAACCCTCACCTCAAGAGGCAAAGAACGGTCGATCGGGAGAGGGCATTGGGATCTGAGCTCGCCGAGGAAAGCGACGTCCGATCTAGGGCAAAAAAACGACGACGCCGCCGCCGCCGCCGCCGACCCGTCGGAAGATCCGAACAGGGAGGTGGCGACGAGGAGGACGAGGAGGATGAGGCGCGGAGAAGGCGCGGCCATAGAAAAGGTAGAAATGAGAGGAGGGGTTCTCATTCTTCTTCTTCTTTCTCCCTTTCTTCGTTTATGTTTTAGTTTTCTTTTTTCTCTCTCTCTCTCCCTCTTCTCTTTCTCTTTCTTCTTGGTTTAGGCCAATCCCGACCTGGCTCGCACCAAAACAAGGAGCCCCTATGAATGGTATATAAATATATATATATATATATATATATAGATGGGAAAATTTCCTCTATACCCTTCTAAAATCATCTAATTACATAAATACTCATCTAAAAATTGAAATATCATGAATACCCCCCAAATTTGAAAAACTTACAAAAATAACCTTACAATCAAGTTTCCATCCAAATTAAAGTTAATTATTATTTAAATTCCAACTTTACCTCTTTAATATTTCAAAATTAATAAACTCTATCTAGAGTAAAAATTTACTAAAATTCAATTGATTTTAGTTTTAAATTGTTTCATTTCAATTACAAATAAATTTTTCTATTTGGAATAAATTGTATTTAAATTAAATTTTATTTAATTTAACTACAATTTATTCCAAATAGAAATATTTATTTTTAATTAAAATGAATAATTTTTTTAATTAAAATCAATTGAATTTTACTTAGTTGATTTTGAAATATAATAGAGGATATTTATTTATGAAATAAAATAATTGAGCATTAAATACATAAGAGGGGTAGAGTTGGAATTTAAGTACTAATTAACTTTAATTTAGATAGAAACTTGATGGTAATGTTATTTTTGAAAGTTTTTCAAATTTGGGGGGTAGACATAATATTTCAATTTTTAGATGGGTATTTATGAAATTAGATCACCGCCAATCGTCACCTAATTGCTCCTTGAGCATCTAGGTGCGCCAATCGTCACCCCACTGTTCAGAGTCAGCCAGATCACCGCCCCAATACCCAGCACTCGAACTGGTGCGCGCTATATCCTGTAGCACACAAAACACGGGGTAAAAAGCACAATAGAATCTCGAAACTCACAGACTAGATAACCTCGGGATTAAATCCTGCATACCTCACGCTCTCATGTACCTACAATCTTATGGTCTCCCTAAGGTCAATCTAACAAATGGTTCAGTTAGAAAGCCTGTAAATGTAAATGTATTTGTTTCACACCCTGATATCATCTTAATTTGTCACGCCCCGCGGCTAATTTTAAAAACTTTCTATGATAAATATTATTTTAGAATTCAAAGTTGTGAAAAACGTGCCTTTTTTTAAAACTATCTCGCCCCCATGACATACAGACCTGCCACAAAATACAAAGTTATTCTGTTTGCACGGAAAGTCTCCCCTTATTTGCACGGCGTACCATCTCATATACAAGATTCAGGATCAAGAATTACATTCCACATTCACAACCAGCCACAAATATTCATTCACATCTATGTATATGAAGAACAATTCCATAACTGCCTATTAGTTGAAAGCGCTCCCCACTCGGAAGCTTTATTTCAAAATTTTAAGTTGACAACGATTTCAAGCGTTTCAAAATTCACTTTGAAAAGTATTTTCCACACAAAAATATTTTAAAATTCACTACCACGAGGGATAGAAAATTGAACAACACGATACGAAGAAACTAAAAGCCACAAGTATAGAAAAATCCAAGTGAATGAAAAACCAAACTATATAAGTCCGAGTTATAAATCATGCATCCTCTAACTGAACCATTTTGTACTTTCGATTACGAAGTAAGGAAGAGAGTAAACCGGGTAACCACTACAGCCACTAGCTTACACGTCCTCTCGTCACATCGAGACCCGTCCCCTCATCCGCATCACCTAAAAAAGAGAGTGAGAAACCACAAACAAGGATTCCTAGTGGGTACGACAGAGCCATGAAAGCAAGTCGTATTTACTGGAAAACAAAGGAAAACGAGTAACAAGTATATATGTTGTGATATGAAAACGAACTACAGTAGTAAGGAAAGCAGTATAACAAAGAAGCAAGTAACTGAAAACTACTACTATAAAACTAATCCAAACGAACATATGCCTCAAGAGTAAGTAAACCAAACTTGAACCCAATCCAGTGCTTGCCATATTGGTCTGCAGACCTTAAGTGTTGCCTGTCACATTACCTGCACTGACCTGATCCATGTACCGACTGGACGAGCTACCTGGATAGTACACCGCCTGGTCAGTGGCCAAACCGACTGGTGTCATGAATACACTCAAAGTGTTGTGACTAAGTCATACGAAATACTCAACACAAAAACTGACACAAAGTCAATGCCTTGGTCAAAGCCAGATAACTGGCGTATGCACGTCGAGCTGGGATAACCAGAACAATACTCAACAGTAACAAAAGAACTGCGCTTCACTCCAGAATGCAGTTGATAGAAAGATAAAATTTTACAGGAAGGACAGGAAAATAAAAGCCATTGGATTTATTTGTGGAGCTAGGATGCTATAATATCTAATAAGAGGCGTGCTTCATTCTTCACTTGTCGTCGAAATGATCTTCCTTTAAGCTTCAGTGCTTCTTTACATGAGGCAGTGGAGAATGGAAATTTTTTTTATATCTCTTGAACCATTCGATGCTTTTTTTTTTTCGATGCTTCAGAGGGGAGGAGGAGGTCCTCTTTTATAGGCGAAGGAGGAGCGGTTTTGGTGGAGGAAAACCGTGGCGGCACCTGGTTTTCATTAAAACCGCGGCTACTCAGGTAATGGTTTAATGACGTCATGATGATGCGGGGCCCGTAGTTTTTCAAAAAAAAACTATGGACGGAGAAGTTTTGTTGAGGATGGTATGATTTGGCGGGGCCCTTGGAATTTTGGTGGACTTGGTGCATGAAGGATGTCCACGTGTTGGTTTATTATTTGTCCAAATGGAGGCTACGTGTTGATCCGTCATTCGCTTGGTGGAGACCGAAAATTGCTCTGAAAATTGGAAAGTCGGATTTCCTAAAATGGTGGTGCCTGTTTGGCAACAGATTTCGGAACCTTGCTTTTGGTGGTGGAGATGGATCACAAGGTGATTAGCAAAAAGGACTAAAAACCAAAAATTAAAAACCTAAACTAAAACCCTTATTTTTGCCTGTGAAAGGATCACAGCGGGTTTATCTTTTATCTTTTTTCTTTTTCTGATTTTTTCTTTCTTTTCTTGATTTTTTCTTCTTTTTTCTTCTTTTTTCATTTTTCAATTTTTTCTTTTGTTTTATCATTTTCAGATTCTTTCTTCTTCTTTTGATATTTCCACTTTTCTCTGAAAATTTTTTGTTTTTTCTCTTCTCTTTTTTTTTTTTAGCAGTGTCCAATACAAGGACTAAAAGAAAAGGCGCAACTAAAAATGCAGAATTAAAAGAAATATTTACAAATATATACAAAACATCAGAACCAGGTGGTTAAGCATTTTCCCCTAAATTGTCAATTTTGGGAGAAGATGCTTCTAGTATCATGGGATCTTCTTGTTTTTCTTCAGTGTTTCCTATACTAGGGTGCGGTAATGGTTCTGAAGAGGGCTTAGGTCTTGGTAATGGTTTGGCGATTGGCAGTGGAGGTCTTTTGGAGAAAGCTTTTTGTAGTGGAAAAGGGGCAGATGATAAGGGAAGCGGTTTTACCGAAGTGGATGGATGGACTACTGGGATTAGTGGGTTTTGAAAAGGAGTATTTATGTTGGTGATAGGAGGAAAGACCAAACTTGGTGTTATTGTCATTATAGGAGGATACTTTGGAAAAGGAGAAGAGGGAGATTGAGATAGAGATACAATACCTTGTTGTGAAGGGTGCTTGAGGTCTCTGATCTGCTGTTCCAGGATAGCAATTCTTTGGAGATTTTTCTGATCCTTTGCTCGTAATTCATCACAAATGATATTCAGCTTTTGAAGCTGTGTGGCCATTGTTGAGCAGTTATCACAGAAACTATTTTTCTCAGGATTGTGGGTGGATGTAGATGCTTGAATATGTGGGGAAGAGCGAATATTGGGAGGAATGAAAAAGTTTGGACCAAAATGGGTATGAGCAGTGTCTAAAGCTTCGGAGATAGAATGAAAACCTTTGTAGAGAGGTTGGGGAAAATTTTTAATCTGGGTAATGACATCAATCCAGGAATCAAAAATTCCGATTTTAAAACCTTGAAATACCACATAGAAAGGGAAAGAGTCTTTGGGTTTGACTGTCTGAAAATATTCTATTAAGGAGTTTATGCATGCAACAAAATATTTTTTGTCTTGTTCTTGATGATTGGATGTCCTATGGTAACATAACCATAGATTGTCAATCAAACATTTTTGTTCGTCTGGTAATAAAATGGTAGGATTTCGAGGACGGAAAATAATTTGGGAATAATAAATGAGATTTTCTTTGCCATAGGCTATCCGAGGTTGTCTTATAATAGGTGGTGTTTTTATGAGGGAATTAGAAGCTTTTGGATCCATGTCTGTGTCTGAGCCTGAAATGTCTGAATCTGAAATATCAACATACACCATGTTAATCTCAAAAGTGGTATGTTCAAAAAATCCTCTACTTAATTGATCAGGGAAAAAATTATCTTTTCCTCTAATATGTTCAAAATTAATATGGGTAATAGATATTCTGTCTTGGAAATTAATCCATCTACGTCTAGAGCTAGCTTTTTCGTCCTTTTTATGAGAGAATTTAGTAATAGCTTCATAGTCTGTTCGGATTGTTATTTCATGTTTATTAATAACATTTAGTTTGAAAGCATCAAGGGCATATATTACTGCTAATAATTCAGCATCTATACTGCTTATTTTTCCTCTTTCTCTATATTTCCCACTTGCGTATCCGCATAATTTTTCTTCTTTTGTGTCACTATATTTATTAGATCTTGCTTTTAAGACTGCGCCCCAGCCTAAATCACAACCGTCTGTTTCTATAATAATATAATCAGAATCTAATGGAAGATCTAGGTCTGGTAATTCAGATACTAGGGTTTTTATTTGTTTAACCAACTTTATGTCTTCGGCATTAAAGTGTCTTTGTCCTGATTTTCCAGTCTTAGCATATAAAGGTCCTGCGATTTTTCCTAGGTCTTTGATAAATGTTCTGGCATAATTTACCAGGCCTAAAAAGGATTGTAATTCTTTGAGAGTTTCTAGCTTGTCTGGCATGTCTAGGATTTTCTTGGCTATATGGGGTTGTAATTTTATTTTTCCTTCACCAATAGTTACTCCCAAGAAATTTATGTATTTTTTACAAAGTTCAACTTTATTTTTACTTATAATAATTCCATGTTTAATAAATTCATGAAAGACTATTTGTAGGTGTCCTAAATGTTCTTGCATGTTTTTACTGAAAACTAAAATGTCATCGACATAAACTAAAACAAAATCTCTGTGTTCATTAAAGATTGTATCCATTTTTCTTTGAAAAACAGAAGGTGCATTTTTAAGGCCAAAAGGCATAACTAGCCATTCAAAATGTCCTTCGGGGCAGGTAAATGCTGTCCATTCTATACTATCTTTATCCATTTTTACTTGCCAAAAACCTGATTTACAGTCAAATTTACTAAAAACCTTTTTATCTTGTATGCTATTTATTAATTGAGATTTGTCTGGAATAGTGTATCCGTCAAATTTTGTATTGTCATTAAGTCTTTTGTAGTTAATTACCATTCTGCTTTTTCCTCTTACTATCTCAGAATGTTTCATAACTATAAAGGCTGTTGATCTGTGTTTGGATATTGATTTTCGGATAACACCTAATTTAAGTAGTTCATTTATGTGTTGTTTAAATTGTTCTCTTTCTTCGTTAGTGAAGTCTATAGATGCAGTTCTAACTATATATTCTGGATTAATTATATCTAGTTTACAATATATTTTATCGTTTTCCCAATATTTAATTGGGTTATCCCCCATAATTTCTAGTTCATCTAGTTTATGTAATATTTCGTCTATGTCTTGTTGGTTTCTAATAAAGCCTATATTTAAGAGGGTTTTTTTCCAATTTACAAAGTCGTATTCCATACAAATTGAGTTGTTGTCTAATAGTTTTTCTAGATTATAAGAAAAATCATTATGCCAAGTGTCAAATTCTAATAAGTCTGTTTCGTCTGCTATCTTATCTAGACAACAAGGTTCTCCTTTGGAGCAATTGTCACAGCAATCTATTCTATCTTTTAAAGGTTTCTTTGCTTTCTTTTGTACTGGAGTCATTGTGACATGTTTGTAGAATTTAACATAATCTCTATTAATGCTTATTCCTCCTAAAAAATCTATTAATGCTTATTCCTCCTAAAAAATGGAGCATAAAATTTAAGCCTAATACAAAGTCTGCATTTATTTTCATTTTTCGTAACCAGACCTTGGGAATGGTATAAGTTTCATTGAATGTATTACATGTATCTAAGAAGCTAATTTTTGCATTAGAAACATATTGTGTATATTTATGGGCAGTACCGTCCATTTGGATACCGCTTGTTGGTTCTTTTGCTGTCTTTCGATAATTTAAAGGGACTAAATCTGTATGTATTAGACATGTCGTACAGCCAGTGTCTATTACTGCTTCTGTTTCGAAGTCTTTATTTCCTATTTGTATTTTACATGGAACAATTAGGCTTCTTAGTTTTAATCCTTCATTACAAATATAGCTATCTTCATATACTCGTAAATTTTCTTCTTCATAATATTCAGATAGTTCTGTTATATTTTCATGGATCTCAATTCCTTTTCCTTTGTTTGAAATGTATTCTAGCCCAACTTCTTACACACACACACACACACACACACACACACACACACACATTTAACTCATTTGTAACAATTATAGCTTACTCTTGAACTGTTCTCTTTTTGCGCACTGCTCCACAGCTAAGTATAATTGCACCAAAGTCACTCCAACGCGGATATTTCATAGTTTTGCGCAAGAAATGTCACAATATTTGTGAAATGTCCTTGGGGTCTATTTTCTCTCTCAAACTTCAACTATATGCCAATTTCCACAAAAATCTCATAATTTCGTGAAACTTTAGTCCACGCGATCCATTCTGAGTCTAGTTTCACATGAATCCTTCCGCTCATGAAAATTCCAGAATTTCTCACATGAAATGACAATCCTTCCATACAATGCCTTTTTTTCACTAATTACAAAAATTGCAATTTAATCCTCATGTTCATAATTTCCTATCCAAAGCTCACCCACAAGTGTGTTTTTCTCGTGAGTACCTCCACCTAAAAAATTGCACATTTTGACACATGAAATACTGCACTTTTCGAATAAATACTCTAATTCAATAAATTTGGATTTATGCAATTTCATCCCCAAAATATCACCATATTATGCCAAACTATGCCGGGGCCCATTATAGAACTTACAGCTCTAATTGACCATGAATGTGGAACTTTTCATTTCGTCGAAAGTCACTCCTAAATGTGTGATAAAATACCCTCTTTAGAAAAATTCACCATAAAATATTCTCAGTTACAACAATCACGAAAATAGAGAAAAAATTCATGGAAAACACATATTTTACACCAAAAAATTGAGAAGAAATTGTGAAAAATTCTATATAAAAAAATTCTTTTAAATTCTGATAGACACTTAAACAAACATATTGTTACTAATTTTATATCAAAAATCAAAATTTTTAATTCTATAAAGTTTCTTACATTTCAACCAAAAAAATCATGCAAAATTCACGATAATAATGAAAAATTTACGGAGAAATCTGATTTGGATGCCGAAAAATTGAGAAAGAATATTTGAGGAAAAAGTCGGGAACACCAACACACCCGCTTCCTTGGCTTTCCTGTGGACAAATCAATGTCGTGAGCCATGCCTTGTGCTGCTTCAACATGTTCTCTACCGTCAATGCAAACACAATCAAGAACACCCTGTCCGTCGCCATCGCCTCCCTAGTTTCCCCAATTTCACACCCACACCCACACACCCAGACAAGAAGAAGGAAGAAGTATAAAAAAAGTAGAAGGAATAGGAGGGTTTGTATTCTCTATACAAAATAACTATCCAAGAGTATGTTAAACAAGATGTGCTTCTATTCATCGACAATATCTTTCGTTTTGTCCAAGCAGGTTCGTGCACAGATTGACGTTCAATAATCCCTGGGGCTTTCACTTCAATCAGAGATTTCATAAAATAATGTGATTTACGTATTAATCGTATATTTATTCTTTGGAATATCTGCCAAATATGTTTCCGTGATTTCGATCTTTTATCATCACAAGTTAGAATTATTTTTTTCTTGTCTTTTGTGATTCGTTCTATTTGATTCCTGATTGCCCCTTTTAAGCGGATTATCACACTGTGCCGGACACGCACAAAGTTTAGTTCCCAACCATGAGTTGAGTGAAATCCAATCCATAAATCAGTAACTACACATGCGCTTAGTTTTTGATTTCCACTGGAGACTAGGAATCGATGGACTTTCCATAGGACCCATTTTACTGACAGGATTTATCACTACTTTAGCAACTTTAGCAGCTTGGCCAGNAGTTACTCGAAATTCGCAGTTGTTCTACTCAAATAAAAATAGACAAAGATAAACCCTTTGATTCAAGAACAATTACTGATTACTAAGATTTTGTCCCGATTCAAGATAAATTCATGAGGAAGTGGTATCTCTTTAGGATCAACTCCAGCGTCGAGAAATTGGTTAATCGGTAGATTGTACAGTAGGCGTTGGAGCCCTTATCTGTAGATACATGGAGGTGTGGTGATCGCATATGCGGAGCAACTTCCTAAGTCACTTCGTTTCTTTTTGTCCAAGTCTTACAGGTAAACGATTTGTGTAGGATAAGGTAATTATGAAACTTTGACCAATGTGAGGAAGAAAAGAGATGCCATTGCCGGTCGAGCTCTCGTAATCGTTCCACAAGGCTTGAGGGAACAGAATCGGAATTGAGGCTTCCAAGCCAAATCCTTGCGAGCCGGGAGATAGAACCTTGATGCTCAAACCAAGGTCCGGATCAATGAAATAGGGCCTCAAAGGAAGAAGAAAAAAAGAAGAAGGGGAAGAGTAAAAAAGGCAGATAGAAGCTGTATCTTTCTCATTTCTTTTCTTTTGTCCAACATTACCGTCGTCGTGTCCGCCATTGACACCGCCCAACTTGCCGCCAGCATTGTGTCTGCCACTATTACTGTCCAAGTCACTGTCGCCCAAGCCGCCGCCACCATCTCCGCCGCTGTCGCCACACAAGCCGCCGCCGCCGCCGAAGCCGGCTTCGAATCCTATCACAAAAGAGGGATTTGTACTTTTATTGTATGATTCATAGGGTTGTCTAATAGTTTTAGTTGTTTATCATTTTTTGTCTTAAATGTTTGAGATTATATTGATTCAGAGCGATCTTTTATGCTGAAGTAATGAAGAAAATGGAAAAAAGGGCAATTTTTTACTAGGAATGGTTTCAATACTCTTTATATAGCAAATTTTTTTCTAGAGATAAAAGAGAGAAATGGAGATAGATCTAGATAGAGGGGAAAGAGAGAGATTTCAAGAGGGAGTGGTTTCGAGACTCTTAATATAGTAATTTTTTTCTGGAGAAAAGAGGAGAGAGGGATTTAGAGAAAGACAGAAAGAGGGGAAAGAGAGAGACATCCAAATAGAGTGAGAGTAAGAGGAGAGGGAGAAGAAGGAGGGAAGAGAGAGGCATTTGGAGGAGGCAACAGAGCACACTGCGTGGAGAAGATGAAGGAGAGAGCGCCACATAGATTGAAGGAATCGTCAAATTATAAATTGTATAGGTGTGGATTTCTCCTTTTTTTCGGGTAGGATAGCGATAAGAAAATGGTTACAGCACTAGAAGATGTTTGGCAACTATATCTTCTTATCCATCATCCTCATTTTTTTAATTGCTATTTATGGGGATTATTGAATGTGAATGAAATAATAATTCTCTTTTTGTCAATGCACCATAATAGATTTGCAAGAAAATGGTATAACAATCCTTTTCATGGTTTGAGGCTCTAAATGATATATAGAAGATAGTATCTAGAATATAGTATATGGTGATCTAGAATATAGTATATGGTATTCCTTTACTTTATATATGGAGATAATATTAAAATATAATACATTGTAAAATGTAGGAACAAATGTAGATGCTTAGGGTTTCCTTTCGAAACGCCCGCTTTCGAGAACTTCACAAACCCACTTTGTTCCGGTGAGAATGAAAGTGTGCATGTACTGTCTTAGTTTCAATGAGCTATCACAGTTTACCGTTGGATAAATGAATTTTCTAAATCCATATTCCTCCTGTTCCTTTCTCCTACATAGAAGAAGACAAATACTGCCATCATCATTCTATTAGCAGAATTGTAGGTGTTGAGAGTAATAAGAAAATGTTAGCAGAGTTTACTTTTTTATTGCAATTTGAAGCCTTTAAATAGCCTTCAATAATTTAAGAAGCATGATAAGTCTTCACGGCTAATTTTTAAAATTTCAAAATCTCTCTAACAGCTAGTTTAACGACTACTTTTTTAAAATTCGAGCTCTATAATGGCTGCTATTTTGAAATTTAGAGTTTCTATAATGGCTAATTTCAAATATTGAACATTAATAGGTACGTTTTGAACTTAGAGATTCCAAATAATTAGTTTTTAAGTTTGGAGCATTATAACCGCTCGTTTTTTGAATTTACAACTCTATAACAACTAGTTTTAAATTCGACAGTAATCCTATGTAATTAAGCAATTTACACCCAAATAGCTATAAAATGGAGTAAAGTTTCCTATAGGATTCTATGAAATCCCTAATTTCAGATTAGTTAAAACCACAGAAAAGAAATGCCATGAAATTTTTACTCTATTTATCCAAACATGGCCTCAATGGATTTCATATACTATGGTTTAACCTTATAGAATTCAGGGATTACATAAAATCTTATAGGAATTCATACTCTATCTCTGTTTAGTTGCCAATTGCAGAATTTGATAATAGTTTCATCAAATTTGATAATATTACTAACAAAAATAGTATAGTTATCAAACAAATAGATATCAAAGTTACAAATAAGACTACAAAGTAACCAAAATAAACTATCAAATTATTACATCTAACATAATAGAAAGATTAAAAATAAATCTAACAAGAAGTATCTAATTCTTTCATCTATAACTAAACAAATAAAATAAATATATACTATTTATAAGAAATAACATCAAGATATTCTAAGTTAATCAAAATGAAGACATATTAGAATAATTAAAGTAAATAAGAAACATACTAAATAAAACGCATGCTATCTTGATCATAATATGTATAACAATGATTTATATATACTAAATCTCGGAGGTATGTTTTATATTAACATTTTTATGACGGATTTTTATATAATTAGAATAGGCTAAGAGGGACTTATAAAATTAATCCTTAATATTAAATATTAAGTGAAAAATTATAACTTCTTGATTCACTTTGATAATATAGTCAATATACAATGGATTCGAACTCGGGTGGTACAACAGGCTTGACCACGAAATGCCACGTGTCCTCCTCAATAAAACATGTTAGCCCATTGTAAACCTTCCTCGGTTGGGAGTATTTATTCGAACCGAAAAAATTACTAACTGAACCAAATCAAACTCGTTCGAATAAGAATTGAACGGACAGTATGATTTTTTTGCAAATCAGTTCAGCTAGATTAGATTTTATGGCTTGGTTCCTATTTCTTAGTTTTTAAGAGAACTTGTTAACTTAACCAGACCTGTTTGCTTTATCACTATATATATAGTTTCGATTTAATTTGTAGAAATATATACCTAATCTTCGATTCACAATTTTTCTTTAGTTATCCCGGTTCAGTATCTAAGTTTGAAAGTGTCGAGATCCCATCCAGCTTACTTTTTATCCCGCATCGTCTCCCGGTCTTTCTCAGATAGTTTTTTTTATAAAATTTTTTTGATAAGACCTCTTCAATTATATCTAATATTTTATTATAAATAATTCCGATAATTTCAGAAGAAAAAAGGTATTTACCTATTAAATAGATAGTGTAATTTTTTTTTTCTTATTTTGTTTTTGAGCGCTCATTTTAGTCTTACGCGAAAGAGTTGTGGTAGCACAAGAAGGTAGCATTAACGACTGAAAGTTGGCTGACGTGCCTCCAGCTCATGCAACTAGAGAGATCAATACTGCAGCGATTGCTCTTAATGCACTCTCTTTCTGAAAAGGGTAGAGAGCATGAGATTTGTTTTTAAATGGAGGATTTATTTTTTAATTTGTATACTATTATTGGAAATTGAGATTCTTTAAAAATGGCGATTGGAGATTTTTTTTTTTCCTTTTAATAGTTAAATAAATTTGAAACCTGGTATCCCGGTTTATCCGATTCCGGGACCGGTTTGGACCGGAAACCTTAGCAGTCCTCACCCTAAAAACTCCTCTCCTTTTTAGTTCTGTCGTTTTTCTTCCTCCCAATCCCAGTCACAACTCCACCTCCTCCGACGATGGCCAAACCCCCCTCCTCGGTCCCAGAACCCTTCTTCTCCTTCTCCTTCTCCTTCTCCTAATCCCCATCTCCTTCTTTCTCCACCGATTCCCCCATGGACCACCGCCGCGTCCCTCGCGCCGTGATCGACCCCAAGGTTCGCCAGGTGCTGGTCGTCACCCCGCCGATCCCCCGCCCGTCCCATCCGTCCCGCCGACGCCATCTCCTCCCCTCTCTCCCCCGCCACCGACTCGCCCTCCCCGGCGTTCCCTTCCCCGTATGATCCCCCCGCCCCGCACGCCTCCGCCGACGCCCTCCTCTCCGCCCCATCCCCGTCCCAACCCCAACCCTAACCCTAACCCTAACCTCTCCCCTCCGCCGCCGCCGCCGCGACGCCGCCCTCGTCCCCGTCGGCAGCTACAACCCCTCCGAGCCCCTCCTCGGCACCCCGCCCATGACGTCGCCGTCGAGCCGGGCCGACGCCGATCTCAATTTCTCCGACGATGCGCCCTCCCCGCCATGGATCGGCAGGACCGGCGGCGGGAAGGTCGCTTCGTCGTTCCCCGGGAGTAGCGGGGAGATGATGGCGGCTGCGAAAAACTTACCGAAGAGCGACCTCACCACGGCTTCCGTGGTCAAGACTCTCCCCGGTGTTTCAGGTGGCAAAACGGCTTCCCCTTTTACCAGGGTTTTATGTGTTCGTAATACGCATTAGAATCACTTTTGCCGTAACTTCAGCGAATTATAACATATTGTTGAGGTAGGATGGAGGGAATTGCAGAACGAAGCATGAATGGCAGTCCTATATGTTTTGTTCACGCTTCCCCAGTGATCTCATCTTTCAAAATATTCTTGAGCCTGTAGCAGAGCAATGCTTATTTAAGTATTCCATATTGTTCGTACTTGTGACAAATGAGGCCTTGCAGAAACGAATAAAGGAGCTCTGGTCGAAATGCAAGCAGATGGAATTGGTGCCACAGGGTCGCAAAAGCAGAAAACTACGAAAGCTGAGAGACGTGCCATCCAAGAGGCCCAGCGTGCTGCAAAGGCTGCTGCGAAGGAGGCTGGTGATAAATCTTTATACTTGCATGTTTTATTCTTTTTGTCGTCTAAAATGTGATATTTCAATACCATGGGAGTGATAACTTGGCATGCCGAACTTGTCAAGAAATTCTATTTTAGAATGCGACAAGCCTTCTTTCAATGTTAGCTAACTTATTGATTTTTCTTTTGCCGGATCTAGATGATATTTTGATCTCTGTCTTTCTTTCCTGGCAATCATAAACTATCCTCTTTGTACTGACTATTTTTATATGGTTCAGTAACGGAAACTAATTACTGTTTGGACATGACATTTAGATGGTTGTCCTGTAAAGCTAAACCTAGTTCCAATGTTGTCTAAATTATGCTTGTTGCTTCCACGAAACCTCAATTACACCTAATATGCTTTGATTTAGTACATGGAGGAACATCTTGCTGGAAATTTTGTTGACACAATTTCGCAAAACAATTTTAAATGTGTTGACAGTGATCAGTCCTTAAGATGCTCTGTAATTAGAATAGTAGATCTGGGATAAGTTGATTTTACCAATGCGCATGATGCATAGAGAAAGATCCAACCTGCTAAGTATACTTCTTGGGGCTTATGTATGAATTAACCTTGGTCTGCAGCTCCTGCTTCGCCTTGTTGCTTGTTTAATCAACCAATTTTTTTTGTTTTGATGATTATAGGTGGAGTCAAGAGCGCAGCTGCTTCTACTGGCGAGGTTCTTGCGGCCTCAAAACAGGCTAAGGCTGTAAAATCTCCTTCACAGAAGAAAGACGGACCTCAGGTTACTGCTCCAGTCTCATCTTCTGAGAAGAAGGTTGGTGATCGCCTCCCTGAGAAAGATAGAAAGAAAGATGTACCTCACCCTCGCATGCAATTTGATGATATAAATCGGGTTGAAAAGGCAAAAAGACGTGCGGTTGTCAACCAATCTGAAGCTCGAAATAGAGTTGAGTTGTTCCGGCATTTGCCTCAGTATGAGCATGGGACTCAGCTTCCAGATCTTGAAGCAAAGTTCTTCCATCTTGATCCATTGCATCCGTCTGTCTACAAGGTATTGATTTAGCTAAACTGGCTTTTTCATTTCAAGCTTATAGCAGCTAGCAATGCATATATTCGTTGGTATGTATTATCCATACATTATTTGTTTCCAGGTAGTTGTGTAATTACACTAAAATTGATTTTTCAAGTTTGCAGCTTCACAATCACTCAGTGGTCATGCATGTTCTTATATGTATTGGGACAGTATATACGCATTAACAAAGCATATAGAAACATAATAGGGCAGAAAGTGAACAAGCTATGCTCGTCAGTTTTGACACTCAGAGCTGCTTTTTCTTTGCGAGCTATTTCTAAATGTTTGTGGTTAATGTCATCAGAATACTAAATGATCTGTATGGATTGTTACAACCATAAATGGTGTTAAGACTTCGACAATGGATTGTTGATTGTTAGAAAATTTAAGTGAAATTTTGTTATTCTTGTGAGAAGTCTAAAAAGTATGCTTTCTGTTGTAGAGAACTTGACCAGATTTTATCGTCATATCTCCGCAATCTGCATAGCGATGTGCAAAGCTCTTGTTATCATTAATTTTGATCAAGTCGTATGTGATGATTTTGTTTTACCTTTGTTTCAGGTTGGACTTCAATATTTATCCGGTGATATTCATGGTGGCAATGCTCGTTGTATAGCAATGCTTCTTGCATTCCGAGAGGCAATAAATGACTATTCTACACCACCTAAAAAGTCACTCGTTCGAGATTTGACTGCAAAAGTCAGTAGTTATGTGTCATTTCTCATTGAATGCAGGCCTCTTTCAATTAGCATGGGGAACGCTATTAGATTCTTAAAAAACAGAATCGCCAAGTTACCACATACCATGTCAGAGTTAGAGGCAAAATCTAGTCTTCAATCTGATATTGATCGTTTTATAAACGAGAAAATTGTACTTGCCGATAAGATTATAGTGAGGCATGCTTTTGCAAAGATTAGAGACGGTGATGTTCTGCTGACATATGGGTCATCCTCTGTTGTTGAAATGATGTTAGTGTATGCCCATGAGCAAGGAAAGCAGTTCCGTGTTGTAATAGTTGATTCTCGTCCAAAGCTCGAAGGGCAGGCATTACTCCATAGGTTGGTGAAAAAGGGCCTCAACTGTACATATACGCATATAAATGCTGTCTCGTATATCATGCACGAAGTTACGCGAGTTTTTCTCGGAGCCTCTTCTATCTTATCAAACGGAACAGTTTACTCTAGAGTTGGAACAGCTTGTGTGGCTATGGTTGCACATTCATTCCGTGTTCCTGTTTTAATCTGCTGTGAGGCATATAAATTTCACGAGAGAGTGCAGCTTGATTCAATATGCTCTAATGAACTCGGTATGCCTATATCGCTCTTTATACTTGATTCAGAAACTTTCTTGGAACTGTTGTTGCTAATAAAGCTGCTAATACTTTTTTTTTCTCCCCTTGTTTAGGTGATCCTGATGTCATTGCAAAGGTTTCAGGAAGGAAAGATTTGAATCACCTTAGTAATTGCGTGGACAATGAAAATCTTCAGCTTCTAAATCTTATGTATGGGTCCTAATTAAGATAAAATGAGATCCCTATTATAATGATTTCTTCCTTGTTTTAATTTTTTATTTTTGATATTGGTTTCTTTACAGGTATGATGTAACCCCTTCTGACTATGTATCAATGATCATCACAGATTATGGAATGGTAAGTGAAATTCAGAATGTGGCTTTTCAAGCTGAAATGTCTAAAAGTTTAACAGGTAATATGTTGTCTATTATTCTCTTAACCGATAATTGATTATGTTGCTGCAGCTTCCACCGACCAGCGTTCCAGTTATTGTACGGGAATACCGAAGAGAACAGCTATGGATATAGCGGCTTCATTTTGGGTTGTTGAGTAACGATTTGGTGTCTCTTTTATTCTTAAGTGTGATGTTTTTGGTGATTTTTGGTTTCTTAGTGAGATATTAATGAATCTACATCAAAATTTTAGTTGACTCGATATCTTTTTATGAGGTGCTCTTCATTTTATTTGTTTTATTTCCCAGGAAATGGCCCATCGTTGTTTTGTTTGCTAACATGACTCTGTGAAGAGTGTAATACTGTGCCTCTCCAGATATTTTAAAGATTTTTTTCACCTAGTGCAATACAAGAATTTTGGTGCTTGAGCCTTGAGGGCAAATTGTAGATTCCAATGTCAGTACCTCTTGCATGTCTTAGCTTAGTTTCCAAAGTTGTTGTCCTTGATTACTTGGAAAGTGTTCTTTCTATTTTTTTTTTTGTTTTCCTTAACATGTCCTCTTCTCAAGGTGCTTTTAAGGGTGCTGTTGCTCATGCAATGCTATTGTTGGCTCTGACGGTCGTTTTTGCTTGTTAAGATTACAATCTTTCATTCAGTGTATTTTGGTTGGTGGCTTACTTTGCTCTAGTTTCTACTTCCATCTTGGTTTGTTTATGAATGCATCAGTTAGTGCCAAAGCTGGAAACTTCTCGATGCTTCTTGCTGCATGGAGGTCCATACAATCATGCGCACCACCTTTTTCTTCTTTTTTTTTTCCCCCCTTTCTTTTTCGTTTTGGTTTTCTATGTTCTTCTGTAATTTGGAAATCATTTAGAGCCTCCATCTGTTTGTTTGTTTTTTAATCAAGTTCGCATCTTGTGTCTATGGCTCAACATGTACTCATCTCACAAGGTTTTACGCCCCCTCCATCAGTGTTTACTTGAGGCTTCAGTGCATGCGTACGTACTGCAAGTTTCATCATGTAGTTCCTGAGGAGATCTGATTTGAGGGAAAATTGCTTATATATCTTTTATAAAAGTTTCTGTCCTTCTTATTTATATCTCTGAGAAGGCTAATATTAAAGATATTTTTTTAACATTTTAAGTTATTTCAAATATATTTTGAGAGTTGAATTCTATTAGTTAAATGTTAGGAATAATCATGATCTTTGTAGAATTACTATTTTGTCTTTTCAAGTATATACTTCTACGGTCACCAATTTTTTTTTATTTGCTCGAGTTATGGGTAAAAAAAATATTTTGATTTTTTTGTCTTTTCAAATATATTTTTCCATCGTTAACAACTTTTTTTATTTATCCTTAAATTAGTGGCAAAGGGTAGTTTGACTTCTTTTTTTTTTTAACTCTGGTAGAAATAATTTAATTCGGGTTTAATTCGAGATGACTTAATGAGTATTAACAACAGTATTATTTTTGAATAACGGAGAAATATACGGGAATATATTTGAAACAAAAAAAATAAGCGTATATAAGATATTCTAGAAGTTTTGAGGGGTATTCCTTAATTTTAAGTGCTTGTTATTCAGCAGAATTTTGTGTTAATTCAAATTTAGGGCCATGGGTATGAAATCTGATAGGAACCTTTGTATGATTGTATCTTTGGGGAGTCTCATGTTTCTTGCGATTGCTTTCTTTCTCATGATATAAATAGTCAAACACACTTGCAGATGTCCACTTTTTGAAGGCCATCATTTTCTCATGTAGTTTTGTTAGATTCTTGTTTCTCTCCTGTAACCAAATTGACGAATTCAGTATCTGAATTTGTTAATCAAATATTTTTTCACTTATCAAATGAAAATTATTATAAGGTGGGAACATTGTATTTCAGTTGTGGTTAATTGGAGCTTCCTTAACCAAACAGTTGAGACTTGAGAAATTGTAGGGATCATGAACTTCGTTGATTCGAGTCTTTAGAACAGGCGCATCACGCAAGAGTGGTGAAGCTTCTTAGAATGGGCTTCTGAACTTACCCACCTTAGACCCAATATTTATATACCTATATTTGATTGAATGAAATTTAAGATTTCATTAAAGAAAAATGAAATTTTTATGTGTAACTCATAACAAAATAAACAAAGAGCGGAAAAAAAAAATTGTCTTATTTTTTCACAAGTATATATTATCTCTCTCCACAAAAAGCAATCAAACTCCTTATTTCTCCACAAATTGTAATTAAAGGGTCTTCATCTCCCAAAAGGAAAATAATTAAGTCTTTCTTATCTTCCATACATATTAGAAATTTAACAAAATCTAAAACTTTTTTTCTAACGTATATGAAAACTTGAAAGCTAAAGTAGGGAAATGTGATATTGGGATTTGCAGATTAGGAGAATGAGATGTTAAAAATTATTATTGAAATTTAATTTATTAACATAAAATACATTAAAAATTCGGATATTGGTATCCATATTCATTTTTCTCGGATATTTAGATAATTTTGACTTTCTAAAACCATATATCCAACTGGATCCGAATATTTTCTATCCGGATACGAATAATATTGGATATGGACACAAATATTTTCATATAATATCCTATCCGTCTTCACCCCTACCCCATTTGGAATTGTAAAAGTTTTCTGTGTATAAATATGATGCAAATATGAATCCCAAATTATATGTCTCGTCATAAATAAAATTCTTAATAAAGCATAATGGAGCTTGATAAAAAAAAAAATAAAAGAATCCAATAACAGTTTGTTGGAAATAATAATCCAAACTTAATTAAAATATAGTTAGAAATAAGTTTAAGTCTTTTATTTGATTACGATTAGAATTTGTAGTTATCCAATTAGGCATGTGTTAATTAGATGAAGAAGCTATAGTAGATATGGCTGCATGGGTATTACCCAGGATGTAATTATTTGTTTTTTATTAATTTAGTATTAGTTTAATTTTCTTCTTCCTCCTCTAATATATCTTCTTCATATTATTTTGTTCTATTTAAATCTTGGGTTACATAATCAGTATCAGCACAAATACCTGTTTCAACAAGTGGTATCATAGTAAACCACGCTTCCAACAAGTGGTATCAGAGCCGAAAATAAGTCAAATGACAGCAGATTCGAAAAGAATATAGATCCAATGTACTAAATAGCTATGTCAAAGTCAAGCGACTCGTAGTAGATTGACGAAGGTGACGTTCAAGTGAAACCGAAGGAAAGAATCGCTTCGAAGAAGTTCGCCTCCACACAACACACAAGAGAAAGTGGTTATGACTCTTGACGAAAAAGAGAGCAAGTAGAGCCTGTGAAGAGATCAAAAAAGATTTGACCAGATAGCCTGAAGGGCTAGGCAAACAAGCCGAAGTACGAAAACCTTAGCTAGATCTCAATAGAACGTCAATACATCAAAAAGGTACATGTTTGAAACTTAATTTTTTAATTTTTAAGTTTCGTTATGGATTTAGATGGTTTTTCAACCTAATTTACCAAAGTTCGCGTCTGTGAGACTAACTGAGAGCACCAGTGGATTGATCTCGACGAAGCGAAGCCTGTGCTCACTGTCCAGGGCAAGAAAAACTACCGAGGAGTGCTCCGGAGCCAAGATTACAACAATCTAATAAAGGCCTCGGGAGTGACATTGCAAAAACAACGAGCCGACGGTTCTCCGACAGAAACCGAGGTGAGCACGGTGATCAACGATGACTCTAGATCACCATGCTCACCTTCCGTAGAGTCGGGGGTTCCTGGATGGCTGGAATAATGAGATGGGCCAAAAACACCCTATTACCGGCATTGCAGGGAGCTACTAGCTCCTGCCGGCCACTGGCCGCGGGCTCGCGACCCAGGGGTGAGTGCGGAGGGGGAGGGGAGTATCGTGCTCACCTTAGCTGGTGGCGGGGACCGGCGGCGGCGGGGCTAGAGAAGGCTAGATCCAACTCGAGCTAGAGCTCAACCTGGGATGTGCTTCCCAGCAACAACGGCTGTCGGGGAGGCAAGCGGCGACGGCAGCATGTCCCCCACGACCGGAAGGAGGCAGCGGCATTTCTCACGGGCAACAGCGGTGGCGGCGCTGTGAAGAAGCGCTACTATCTCTGCCTGTACCCAACCAAAGAAGGCCGCAGTAGCCTCGGCGGAGCTCGGCGACTACGAAGGTTGCCGGGAAGGGATAGCCAGTGTCCAGGGGTGCCGGAGGGGAGGTCTGCATGATGCTGCCCTCCCCTCATGGTTGCCAAGCCCAAAGAGTAAGGGATAGGAAGAGAAAACCTGAGAGAGGGAGAGGGAGTGTTGCTTGCAGCAAGTTGGCCGACTGGGAAGGGATCGCCAACAACCGAGGACGAGCACGGTGTTGTCAGAGGAGGGGAAGCGCTGCTGCCTATGCCTGTACCCAACCAAGGAAGGCCGCAGTAGCCTCGGCGGAGCTCGACGGCTACAGGGGGGTTACCGGGGAGGGATGGCCGGTGTCCAAGGGTGCCGAAGGGGAGGTCTGCACGATGCTACCCTCCCCTCGTGGTTGCCCAAGCCCAAGGAGTAATGGAGAGTGAGAGGGAACCTGAGAGAGAGAGAGGGAAAGTTGCTTGCAGCAAGTTGGCTAACTGGGAAGGGATTGCCGGCAGTCGAGGGTGAGCATGGTGTTGTCAGGGAAGGGAGAGGAGGCGACTAGGGCTCGAGAATGGAGAGAGAGAGGCTAGGGCTAGGGTTTGGAAGGAGAAAACCCTAAATGCAACTATATACATAGAAGTATAATTGCAGAAAACCCCCTCAAAAACTCCAATATTCAATCTGAGTCCTTCAGGGCACATGTAAAACACGCGAATGCACCTCCTCAAGCGGTCTCTCACGTTTCGATATATAAAATATTGGGACTTTCATGAAAAAAGCCAAAATACCATATCGGCCCTTCCTCAAACAACACGCGATTTCGAACGTTCGGTTAGCCCGATTTACGAAACGGATTGTACCAGCAATTCCGGCACTACCAGTGTGAGGATTTGGCTCCCCGACACTTCGTATCACTTTTGGTCAAAATGACCAAAGCGTGGCGAGAGGGATGATTGGACATAGTCTATACGTTGTTCCGATAATGTCGGAAAGGTTAAAGTTAAGTTCCGAAGGTGTTTAGCTGATTTTAACATTGTTCGGCATGAAATTGGGCTTAAACACTGCTAAAACTGCAGTCTAGGCACTTGGTACCGGTACTGGCACTTGGTACCGATACTTGGCAATGAAGCAAAGAAAGTCTGCTCTCGGGTTTGGGAGAGCTGGGCGGCGTACTGGTACTGATGGTCGAGTACCGGTACCTGATAAATAACCCGAGAAGGGGTTGCTCTCTAGTTTGGCTGCTGCAAAGCAGGTTACCAGTACTCGGGCCCGTGTAATGGTACTAGGGCACCCGCGTGCCGGTACTCGGCCCCGTGTACCGATACCCGATGGCCTGCGTAGAAAGGGGTGCTCATCCACCCGAGGGTATCGGTACTCAAGCCCGAGTACCAGTACCTAGTGTTGCGAACAGCAGGTTGTGAACTGTTGTAATTTTTAATGGTTGGAGGACTTAAATGCAATTGTGGTGGCTTATAAATAACCCCAACCTCCTCCATCTCTGTATACATGCAGAAAATACCCTCCCCCACCCTCATTTATCTATTTTTCTCCTTCTCTCTCTCTAGACATCTCTCCAAGAAGGCTATTGGATGAGATTTGAATGTGATTTAGGGCTTTTGGAGTGGGGGGAGCTCTCCTACAAGGTGGAGCTTGGAGTGCTAGTTGGCTAAGGTGAGGTTTCTTGCAAGATCTTTGTTAGCGTTTGGTTTTATACCCTAAAACACTTATTTTTGAACTTCTTACAAGAATGGGAACCTAGATAACCCTAGGAATCTCATGATGAACACATGGTGTTCATGGTATGAAACCCTAGGGTTGGAATTAGGGTTTTTGTAGAATGAGGGTTTATGGTTAAATTGATCCTTTGTAAACATAATTGAAGGTAAAACCGACGTGGTGGGTAGGGCTGTAAACGAGCCGAGCTCGGCTTGAATGTCTTTAGGTCGGCTCGTGTTCGGCTCAAGCTCGTGACGAGCTCGAAAACTCCAGCTCGTGATTGGCTCGCAACTTAATCGAGCTAGCTCAAGGCTCGTTATCTCGATTATTCCACTCAATCTCATCGTTCTCATCGTTCTTCCACTCATACCCTATAACGAACCCCCCGATTACCCCACCCCGATCCCGATCCCCACAACCAACTGATGATACCAAAAATTACAGAAAAATTGGGGCAAAAAAACCTCGAGCTCGGCATATTTCATGGCGATGGGGACGTAGATGAGGAAGATCCGGCCATGGCGATCGCCGTGTTACGGCACCAGTGCTTGGGGCGGCTGTAGGGTCCCCCCGTCATGCTCCACACCTTCTTCCTGAAATCCCCCTGTCTCTCCGCCATGGCCATGCCCGTGGCCGTGGCCTCCGCCTCTGTGGTGATCACCGCCGCCGCTGACGCCGCCCATGGCTGTGTGAAGTGTGAAAACACATGGGAAAAGGGAACTAGGGTTAGAAAATAGGAATAGAAGGACTTAAAGGTTGATGCAATACTAACCATTAGATTTTAATCCAACAGTTAAAATTTTAAATATAAATGGGCCCATGGGCCTCTTTTATAAATAAATAAGCTCAGCTTTTTTGTAAAGTTGGGCTAAAAATTTAAAATTAATAATCAGTATTATATATTTATATACAAATATAATTATATATATAATATATAAAAATTATATTAATATAAAATAAATATAATCGGGCTGTTATTGAGCCGAACACGAGCGAGCTGACCCTAGCTCGTGTTCGGCTCGTTTATTAAACAAGCTGAAAAATTCAGCTCGTGTTCGGTCTCGTTACTAAACAGGCGAGCCGATCAGTCGAGCTTCATTTCAAGGTCTGAACACTGAGGAAGCTCGGCGATCAGCGAACTGGATTGCCACCCCTAGTGGTGGGCAACTCAAATCGGGGTTCCTACGGGTGTACGGCGAGCCGTTGAGGAAAACTACCATTTCTGGTTCGTTAGTGTTGGGTCCAGACAAAACGACATCCATAAATCGTGTGGCTTGGAATCTCTCCTCTTAGCATCAAGCCAAGGTGGGGGGTGCTATCCGAAACAATCGGATTTCCTTTTATGTCTATGTTGCTATCATTGAGCATATATGTACATATGTTGATATCATACATTATAGGATATATGGTTAAATGTATTTCAATTCCTTACATGCTCTCATGGTAGAGATAAAAAACATGAGTTGGACACATGATTAGTGGATGCATGAGGATTGGGTCTTGACATGGAATCCTATAGTGCCAAGAACAAATGTGAACTTGAACAATGTAGTGACATAACAAGGGTGGCATTTGAAACTAGTGTATAGATGACACTTATGACATGGATATTGGGATTGGTAGATCCCCGAGTGTGTTGTTATCCCTAGTTGGTAGGGTATCCTAGAGCTTAAAGGATTGGATCATACTCACTTAGTCTGTTTTAGCTTGGTGGTGGTCGCTCCACCCAAGCAGTGGGCTCCGGAGTTGTCACAGATTGGGTGTACCTACCCATCAAACAGTTTCGAGTGGGTATAGCGTGGAGTCTCCTCACCTATGGGATTTGGTTGTGAGTTGGGCTTAACCTTCGGGTTAGCCAGTGTGATTGGGTTATAAGTATATGAATGACATGCATCATGAGCATAGTAATTACCTTATTCATATCACGTTGTTGAGGCATAGTAGTATGTTAGCATTTCTTATCCTTATGTAGATATCTCTACTTATGCTTACTTAGACCTAGTTGGAAAATCGGCGGCGTCGGCGGCCGAACCCACTGGAAACTTTCGTTAGTTCTCATCCAACTTTATTGTAGGGCCTAGCACGAGCGGCGCGGTCGAGGATTGCAGTAAGGGCATAACGCCCTAGGAAGCGGACTTCCTTTTCATTAGTATACCTTGTATATACCATGTGAGAGCTATGTTACATTTTGGAGAGACTATGTAGTGATGACATGATGTATAAACTAAAGATTTGTATTTTGGTGAATTGTAAAAGGATGATTAAACAAGTGAATGAATGTAATAATTTAGTTAAATTTCTCTCTTGCTCTTGTGGTTTTCTCTCGCGCTTATCATGTATGTTGATTATGTTTTACCTGGGCAAACTAGATGTACATTATGTTGTTGAGTCTTGGGCGGATAGTGAAAACCTTGTCTGTTCGGCAGTCCGCACACGAGCCCGAACTAACCAAATTGGCGGTTGCGAGGCGTGGCGCATGACAGCCAGACCATCAAATCAGTGATTTTGTTTTGCTCGAATCGGTAGCCGATTCACGACGAAACCAATCCCTCTCTGCCTCCACAACCAAATACCTATATATATATATATGTATATATATGTATGTATATATATGTATATATATGTATGTATATATATGTATATATATGTATGTATATATATGTATATATATGTATGTATATATATATGTAT
>NC_033629.1:5203582-5238773 GCF_001540865.1 Ananas comosus
TATATATCCATATATAATCGAAACCTAAACGAGGTAGAAAATGCTTTGGTTCGTACTACGAACATGATTTTATCTATATTAAGTCTTTACAAAAAACTTTACAATACATGTAATAACTTTAAAAAAGAACTCGTAGATAGAGGTTGAATTAAACCGTAATACGATCACTTTGTAGAATTTTCGTAGTAAAAACGAGTTTCAAAAGAATAACTAAGGTCGTATATGTATATAATTGATCAGTATAAAGTTCTTTAATGTTTTCTTAAAAAACAAAGAGCTTGAATTAAAAAGTTTCTCGAATAATAACGAAATACAGGAGAAGACTATTTCATCTGTGTTAATTCCCTTATGATGTCGTTTTGTACTACGTGGAAAGTACTTGGCTTGTTTGAAAAAGTCGTACTACTATTTTTTCTCAACCTCATAAATAATTAAACTTACAAGCGGAATCACGTACGTATGGTCTTTGGTTTAACTAGGTGTAACTTGTAAACATCGATTGAATCAAAAGTCATAATTACCTTCTAGTATTTAAGATACGTAACACGGGAATATCGTGTGAGTGGAAAGTTTAACTTAAGATGGTCGACTATAATATGCCGTACTTATCAAGCAATCAGCGAGTTCCGCGTAGTCACCTATGGCTGTAGATAGCCACCGGTAATTTAGTAACCGCTGTATATGTACTGTTCAAGTTACGTGTTAGCAGACTAAGAGCATACATACAACTAAAATGTAAGTGTACTATTAGGAGTTTCAATATATTATATATATTCAATTAATTTACTTATTTTGATTGTAGAAAACAAGAGATCTTCACAGGAAAACCAACATTAGAATGTTGAATATGTAGATTTTCGATTAATTGAAAAAATGAGATCAGTATAGTAAGAGAAAAAAACTATGATTTTGGGTTTTTCCCGACATATTTGGGATCCCCCTCCTAATGTTGGAATCTAATCCCCAACATCTGGATGTTGTAAAAACCGAACATCGATCCAAATCGTAAAGAGATATTATCTTCTTTTACGGACCAATGACGTACTTATTATAATGAGGTTCATGACTATTATAATCGTACGTAATGTAAAATTAAATATAATCAATTGATTGTACTATGAATTAAAGAGTATTCATCGTACTATCCTATATAATTATGAGATATACATCCTCAATACAATGAAATAAGGTGAGTTTATATCAATATTAGAAAGTTGCACACTTCCTGCCCTATAATTTGTAGTTTTGAGTAGTGAACAAAACAAAACTCGGGCTCATTACGTTACTTTATCTTATATATTAGGTATACCAGTAAAGAAAGAAAACAGTACGTAGATCGATAATAGTGTGTTCGAAACTATCGGTGTTTCCGTGCTAATCACTGACTTTATCAAAATACATTACAAGATTATTAATTTGTTATTTAAGGAAGCATTTTTTATTTTTTATTCATGTGTATTACTCTCAAGATTTATTATAAACTAATGGAATTGGTTATTTCTTCCGTTTAATTAATCTTAATATTATAATTATATATATGTTTTCACGTTGATATACATATATACTCACATATGCATACGTACGCTTGATCATCCATTCTTCCTCGGTTAAATCACTGAAGCCACTAGTAGTATAGTATAGTGGCAGTGTCCATACACCTTAATATATACGTGGTTGTGTATAATTACGAGTACGTATATACCAGGGTACGTACCCACAAGAGAAAACCAAATTATATATCCACCGAATGTAAGTTCCCTTTTATCTTCTCTCTCTCTCTCTCTCTCTCTCTCTCTCTCTCTACTAAGGTGTTGCGCACGTAATTTAAATCAGAGTACGATACGGTAGTAGTTAACAAAAGAGTATTATATATTGCATAAGAGAGATGCGTTCCCTTTGTTTAATTGACGTTTTTCCAAGGACACCGTATCGTACACACAAAAGTACGTGTAACCACCATCATTTCAAGCAAAAATACTGCATCGTATATAGGACCCCAAAGGTAAGGGTAAAAGGTTAAACCTAACACAAATCAACTTTAAAACTAGGTTTTATTAGAAATTTTCTTTTCCCCTTAGGTACCAAGGTTTGAGCCGTGTTAATTTCTAAACTCCACTATCATTCTTTCACGTAACCTAAAGACTAATCCTTTTTTTTTTTAGATATTAAAACAATGTTGAAAACAAGTACACGTAACACCTCCCCCTCTACCAATTTTTCTTCCAGGAAGGTGGTGATACCTAGTCAACCGTCTATGGGAGAAAAAACTTATCATTTAAAACCTAAACTCACATGAGAAGTTCGTCCTCACACACAAGCAGTGCTTTCGGATCAATGTTCGCTACAAGTTTGTTAATTACCTTTTTTTTACTTCAGCTAGGCATTTTCTATCCCTTATGTATCCTACAATTTACATTATCCTTCTCCTTACGATGAACATGTTCGTTATTCCTCCACATTTAGAATGTTGAGAGATGTATAGGTTCCTGGTTAAAACGTGTAAAAGCCTTAAAATTATAATTTACGAAATTATATTCGTTAAAAATCAAAGACCCAAATTTTTAATATGGATTTGAAGTAGTTTATCAAATTATCCGAGGATTAATTATTAGAACTCGTTTAAATATTATAAACTTGTCAACAAAGCTAACGTACAGAACATATATTAAGTTTCCTTCTTCTTTGGAAAAAAAAAAGAAGATCGATATATACTGTTAATTTGTAATTATAACTTTTTATCTCACTTAGATGCAAGTTAAAAATAATAGAAAATTACACAATGTTATTTTTTCTAATCTCAAAAAAAAAACACAAACTTCTGTAATGTCCTATCATATATATGGAGTTTTACTGATAAGTTAATCAGTGAAGCGAGTTCCTCTTTTTTTTTCTCCAGAAATAACATCATCAACGTGTTGTATCTTATATAGTGTTTGGTTTACGTACGTAGCTACGAAATATCCTACTGTTTCTCAGATTAATACTCATTATTAAATATCATTGTATTATAAAATTTTTATAAAATAATAACATGAGCACACGTAACACCTTCGTAAAAGATCGAGCCTATAAAAATATTAAGAGTACACCTGAAACTGCCTTTTCTAATGGAGACTCCTCTCCCTAGATTTTTTCACAATTATCCTGTTCACACGTTTTAACTAGGAACTTAATTACCTCCCCCGCATTCAAAACGTGAGTGAAAAAATACGCATGTGCATCTTAAAGAGATTTATATTTATAATTTTTATAAGAAAATTTATTTTTTGCCAGCATAGTATAACAAATTGTACCATAATCTCCTATCGCAGTTTATATTTATATTCCTTGTAACAAGAAATCAATCATCGAATTTAAAAATTTTTATTTGCTAACAAAGTATAATAAATTGTTTTTCTGGAATCTCGCAACAGCATAATCATGTTTATTTTAACATCCGGTAGGATCGTTCTTGGGTGGTATAGAAAAGTCTCTTTACGATGAACTTGTCGGTGTTGACCCCGGATTTAGAATGTAGACAACTAGGTTCCTAGTTAGATAGGTTCCTAAATCTGAAATCTCTTTGAGAAAGCTTAAAAGTTATAAAATTTTTTTTTCGACTCTTCCGATCGACCACATTTTTATAACCTGGAACCTATCAACCTACCTATCGCATATTTTAAATGTGGGTGAAAAATTTATATGTGTGTCGTAACGTGTAGAAAAAGAAAAAAAAAAACTCTCTATCTATCGTGCGATAGGCGAGGCAAATAAAGTAAATCTTTCCTATTTTACGTCATCTCGTGACGATATAATATATATAATTTCAAATTCAAACTTCAATTTCAAGTTCTAGGTATTATATCTGTAAGAACTAAGATTTGGTAGCCTAGCTAAACTCTCTGTTGATGATGTTTTTGTGTGTAATTTAATTACATGAACACTAGTCAAGTTTCAGGAGAAAACGAGTTAGGATGGAGAAGTTACGCAACCTTCACTAATCACTTAAAGTGAATAGTAACTTCGATTTTTTGGAAAGGCCAATCAGTGGAGATGGCTTCGGGTGCGTATCGGACTCCGTTCATAGTGATCCAATAGTTCGTTTTCGATGGTTCGACTGTCCTGAACCCAATGGCACTAACGGATTTGGGTTTTGATGCACGATTTTCGAGAAAAAGGGATTTTATCACAAAAAGAGGTTTTTGTTAATTAGAGAGAGAATGGGTTCCGTCACAAATCGACGACCTAATCTGGTGAAACAAAATAGTAGTTTTGATGCCCCAGTCGTATTGAACGCGCTGGCATGATCCGATCAAAAATCTGACGGACGGATAGCTAGATATCTCGCGTTTACCGAGGAATGGTCAAACTGATCATTTTCGTATTTCACACGAAACCCTCTACATATTATGCGCGGAATTTCGTGAAAGTTGGTGGGCTGTGGCCCGAGGCTGTCAATCACTCATGGTCAGGGTCTCGGTTGAAAATATTGCAATTTGAGAGAGTTACACGCGATTTACTCGTCGCTATATAAGTTAGTTTCTAGGGTTTCATCATGGAAACCCTAACCCTAGTCTCTTGCAATCTCGGCTAAGCCCTAGCCGTCGACCCCCCTCCTCCTTCTCAGCTCCCTGCGTGCAGCCGCCGCCGCCCCGCCGACCAATCTCGGCTTGCCGGAGGGGCTGCCGAGCGCTCCATCTCCATCTCTCTCTCTTCCTATTGGGTTGGAGAGAACGCTCATGGCTGCATTGCCTCCCTGCTCCCCGCCGGCGTCGCCCCAACCCCGCCAGAGCTTCCCCTGTTGGTTGTCGTCGCCCCCGCGCGCCGCCGTTGTCACCCTAGTAGCTTGCGGCCAAGCCGAGCAGGCTCGGGCAGAGGCTGCTTCTTCTCCTAGCCCGCGCGCCATCGCCGCTCGGGACCACCATGGTCGTCCACCCCGGCCCTCGACGACTCCCGTGCGCCATAATCGCCGTCCCCGTAGGTCGCCGCAACCTCTCTAGCTCCCTGCGACCGCTTCTGTGTAGCTCGAGCCGGTGCGGCCGATCCTCGCCGCACTGCCTCCTTGGCCGCCGGCCACGCCTCCTTCCCTCGACTCTAGAGGTTGGCCACACCCCTTCCCTGCTTGCTTTGACCATCGCCATGGCCGAAGAAGTGAGGCAGCCCAAGGTGGGGGCCGTGCGGGCTCGACTTCTCCTCGCGCCGCCACTGCCACCTTACGCCGCCGGCCAGCAGGAGCACCGGCTCCCCCTGGTCATCCGGACTCGAGTGCAGCCGGCGGTCCCGCCGCTAGAGGCCCCTGTCGGCCGGGCTGGACTTGAGCTCCCCATCACCTTGTGCGGCTAGGGCATCATTACCCGCCACCGTCACCGCTTTCCGTCGCCAACTGACGCGCACCCCGACCTTCCCCTGTCAGCCGCATTCACTTACTGCCGGTGCGCCGGCCGCCTGGCGGCCACCGGCCGTGCCATGGCCCCCCATTGCCCGGTAAGCTTTATTATGCTGTTTCGTGTATTGTTTATGGTTCAAATCGCAGTTACAGCAACCCGGGGCTGTTCCGATGCCTCTGGAGGAGAGCACGGTGATCGCCGGTCAGTGCTGATCACAGTGCTCACCTCATTTGGGGTCAACGAGCCCCGGATTGGGAAATTAGACGTCTTTTAGTTTCAGCGCGCAGTGTTCGCTAAATTTTGAGTCGCTCCTGCGCCTCCCACGGTGGACGGCCATGCTCCAAATCATGAGCACGGCCTCCGGCACGTCGAGACTTGTCAGAGGGTGTCTCGGCTAGGCTCGAAAGTCCTCGGTTTGCGTTGTCGGGCCTTAAAACCTCGAAAATCATATAAAATGATGTGATTTTATGTAGTCGCAGGGGCTTAATTACAAATTTACATTTCGTGGTTGTTGTGGGCAATGTGTGCGGGCAGCGGGTGACCTCTGGATTGTTTGTCTAGGGCCCCAGGCCTTTTTGGAAATCAGATGTCGATTTTCGTTGCGTTTTTTGGCGAAATCTGTCGATGGAACGCGGTTTTAGTTAGGAATTCTTCCGACGATGCCTCACGGAAAATTATATTATCATTGAGCCTTGTTGGCTGGTCTCTCACGTCGTTTCGAGGGTTCAAAAATGACGGGTGAGCGACGGTGGGTTTCGATGTCGAATCTGACACTTCCGGGAATCCGGATCGGAACGATTATCCAACAATAATCGTTTCGATGTGAGGATATGTGTATGTGTTTGCTGCCAGGTCACACAAATTATTGTGTTTAGTGGCAGCGGGTGACTCGTGGCACGAATCGGTAAATTCCGTGACAGTTCGTGGGCCCCGGCGGAGTCCCGATGCGATTTTCGGGACTCCCGGCGAGTTACGGTAATTGATTTTGGGAAATCGATTCTCGTGGGTTTTACAGGTAGGATTGTGAGTTAGTGGTTCTTATTCGTGGGTTGGATTCTAACCCGATGAACCTTTCGTAGGTCCGGTTAACGTTCTTCTGCAGACGGGAGACAGGTGCTACATACGTACAGGTGGGTACTTTGACCTGAAGTCGGTACAGTGGTGCACGCTCGGTGACATCCTCTCTATCCATTCCCTCTTATTATCTTACATACTATGTGTTGAGCCTGGCACCCATATTATATCATTTTGCTCTACTTAGTTTCTTTACATACTCAGCATCATGATTTAGAAGTAGAGTGGCTTTGTGTTCTTAAGTGAGATCTGTGACCTAGTCGGTCGACTTCTTGTATCTCGTATTATGACCTTTTCGGTCGGTTCATTGCATCTGGTATTGCGACCTACTTGGTCGACTGGACTACTTAATGACTTATACATTTGGTATACTCTGAGGGATTGGATTGTCGGCTAGTTGCTAACGGTTGGCTATTGAGCATATCAGCATCGATCGTCACTGCTTGTACGCATTTCACGAACACCAACGGTCTGATCCACCGCAAGAGGGTATTTTTTTCTAGAAAAGTAGTTGGGAGTTCCAGCCTGTGAGACTCGGGTGCTTTATGCGAGGGTTATATGCTTTCAGATTAGGGTGCTTTATGCGAGGGTTATATGTTTTCAGACCCGAATGCTTATGCGAGGGTCATTTACAGGTTTGAGCAGTTGTGGCACAGGCTTGAGGTCTGCGGACCAACAAAGCAGGTTTCTGATTGGGTTACTTTTGAACTTGTCGTCCGGTTGATGCATACATTCAGTAGCGGTAGTGATTCATATATATATATATATATATATATCTCGTTTCCTTATTTATCATTGCTATTGTATTACCTTTATCTGCACTTTTGTTTATCCTCCTTGACTGGTGAGTACCCTCGCTCTCGTCGGCTTGCGGTACCCACTCGGAGGGGAGACATGTGTACATGTTCTCACCCCCCACCCCTCTTTCAGGTGACGTCGCGGGTCCGAGTCGGGACGGTGCGCGAGGAGCGTTCCTAGTGATTGATTAGAACTCCTGCCTCAGTGGATTTTGGTTAAATCTCTTAACTTGCCATTTGAAATAAATAACTTAGATATACTGGTTCAGTTGGTTTACTTTATTTGAATTCATGTGGTTTTTGGAATATAATAAAGGATTTATGGCTTTCTCCTGAGATGAAAACAGTTTTCTACCCCTCGTGGTAGCGTGTTTTAAAAGAAAAAGGTTTCCGTGTGGAAAATGGTTTTAAAAAGGTTTTCGTAGTTTTATGATTCTTAGTATTTTAAAATGAGTTTCCGGATAGGAAACATTTTAAACTGAAAAATGTGAATTTATGTATATCTGTGATGAAACGAATGTGAATGTAAATGGTGAATGTATATGAATGTTCATATGTTTGTGGTTGTATCTTGTACTTGTGCAACGCCGTGCAAATATAGGGGAGACTGTCCGTGTGAACAGTGAATTTTCTGTATTTGTGATGGATCTGACATACTCTGGGGTCAAGATTTGAAAAAAAAAAAATTTAGGCACTTCCGCATTGGCTTTTAAATCAAAAAGGGACCCCGGGATGTGACAATATCTAGAGGAGAATGCCAGTTATTTGATTTTGTCGATGATGGTGTGGTGGTGTTTTGGAATCTAAAGCAAACAGTAGATAGAAGCATGCTCTACTTTCTTTTGAAATAAGGAAATAGGCATCAAGTATTGAGGAGGGTACAACGAGCGACGATTGTTGGTCGTCGACGATAGGTATGACCAGCGACTTTTTCTTGAGAGAGGGAGAAGAGGTCTAGATGGGTGAGGAAGAGGGCAGATAGTCGGGTTAGGGCTGAGATTAATGGAGATTGATTTTTTTTTTTTTTTTTTTTATAGAGATGGAGTTTTCTTCTTCTTTTTTCTTTTTTTTTTTCTATTACTGCAAGTAACCCTGTTATCAATATTTAGCAACACTATTTTTTTTTACAATGATCATCCGCATTTGAGGCTGATCCGACAATAAAAAAATCGGAAGCACAGAGGCTGCTATACTTTGTTGTGCTTTTAAAAGCACAGTAGCTAAAAGTATAGCGGTCTTCTTTCTCTCTCTATATATAAACATACTATCATTAGTAGACAAAAGTTGCAACTATTGAATTTTTGGCCATTGGATCCATCCACAACAAATTTATTTAAATAATAAAAATTCTAATTTTTAATTTATATTAATTAAATAATTTAATTTGTAAAAATAAATATAATTTTTAAACTTCTTGCATTAAAAAATCACTAGTTTTGTAATTTTGCAAAAGTGGGCCACTGTTTAATTTTTGTAGATCTAGCCCGAAATTTTTCAGATGGCCAAAATACTCCTATATTTTCTCAACTTGCTCTCTTTTTCCTCCCGCTTTCTCTTACCCCTCTTTTAACACCTTGATGTCATTATCGTGCTCTTCCCGCTTCTCTTACCCCTCTTTTACCACCTTGATGTCATTATCGTGCTCTTCTCCTACCTCGCGTACGAGGGAATTGAAGATGATTAAGTTTGACTTGCTCGTGCTTTGGCCGTGACCATTCTCGGCGTTCTCCAGCGAGGTCGTTGCGGTAAAGATAAAGGTGGTGCTGCTAGTAGCATTGCTGGAGATGGAAACAGAGGTGGCGGAGGAGAAGGGAGGTTTAGAAGCGGGTTCGTGAGTGTGGTCGCGATGGTAAATTGATGGTTGTAGTAAGGAAAAAAAAATGGCAGACATTGCACTATTTAAAAAAATTGCACTATTCGAACATATGTTGCACTATTTAGCAAAAAATTTATACTATTTGATAGGTATATTAAACAACAAATAGTGTAAGTATGGCAACATCTTCGAACAGTGTAACTTTTTAATGAATAGTATAATTTTTTAGTAAATAGGGCAATATTGTGTCGTCCGTCATATTTTTTTTTTCTTTCACTACCAGCACCACCTCATCGCCATTAGCTATGCTTCCCGCGAACATGCTACAGAAGCATTCTCGACCCGCGATAGTCACCCTCCTCCTCTGCTACCTTCGTTTTTGTTTCTGATGAAGCACTGGGCGGCCATGACATGACGAGCAGGTCAAGTTCGCCGTGTGTTTTTCTTGCTTTTAAGTTGCTTAAGATGCAGGCGCAACGGAGGAGGAGTTAGTGCGGGAGGCAGAGGAAGGAGAGATCAGATGCTTAAAGCACAAAAATATTTAAGTCAATTTTTAAAATTTTTGACATGAATATGCAAAAAAATGAAAAATAGCCCACTTTTGAAAAAAATACAAAATTACTAGATACTAGAGTAGGGACCCGTGTGATGCGGCGGATAAAAATTCTTTAGCAAAAATTTACAGATTAAATAAATAAATAAAAATATAATGAAGAGACAGAAGGACATAACCACGTTTGATTGGATTTAACAAGATGAAAAACCCAGTAAAAGCTTTTAGAATGAAATCAACAAAAGAAAACAAAAAAAAAGAACTATAGATGAAAAAAATTTATTATGTAGATATTCTAGAGAACTATTTGAAATATTATGACGGAAGGATAACAAATAATAAAGAGCAAACCGAAGAGGCTTAATTGATATTTAGCTAATCATATAAAGAGATTCATCTATCCTATTATCCTTTCTAACTTAAATCATATTCCTTTTAAAAGACCATGATTATTGCATTTGCCTATGGGCATCAAGGTTGTTATCACAGAATTAGTACAAAATGTAAAGAAAACTGAAGGAAAAGTATGAAGGAATATACATTAGTCATGCAAAAAAAATTTTAAGTAACAATAGTTAGTTCCAACTACCGCTAAATTATGAAGGCCTAATTTTAATACAACTATGAGCCAACAACTTATATGCCATCTTTAGTCTGTTGATGCAACATGACAACTTAATCATTGTCTATTACTAAGGGTAATAAGTTTACTGTCACGCCCCGAGCTCCGCCTATTTGGTCGGATTCGGGCATACCGACAGACTGCCGAACGGACAGAGCTTTTCCTGTACGTTCTAGGCGTCACAATCTATATAATGCCATACAAGAGGTTCCAACCAGGAACAGTATTCAAACACAGATTGCATAAGTATCAAAAACATAGAAGGCTACTATGCTATTACAAGCATTCATCTCAAAGATCTTACATTTACAATATTACATAAGCCTTTAAGTTATTACAACTTATACAATTTACTACAAGTTTGTTACTTTCATTCTGAACTCTGAGCTAGACCACTTCAGGGTATTGCTATCTCGGTCTCAGTGGTAGGGCGCTATCTACGGAGCTACGCCCTGTCCTCGCGCCGCTCACGTGTAAATCTGTACCCCCAAAAACAACACGGGGGGTGAGAACTATATAAATATAGTTTCCAGTAGGTACGGCCACCCAAGGGAAGAGCTCGACCCACCAGGTCCAAAGGAGGCACTGTAACATATTAGTCCAACAAATATTCACAAATAATTTATGCAGATAATATTTACATGTATGCCTCAAGATATGCAGTATGCAAATTATGCAACTATATAAAAGTAGATCTACTGATCCTATTTTCTATCTCACTATCCATAGCTCATATTACACTAGCTTCTAAGGTTTCATCTACCTTAATCAAGCTATCCACCCGACTCGGCCTCGAGTCAATCATCTGCGGAGTACCGCGTCAAGTCAGGCTTGAGGTGAAGGACGTCTCACAGGCACCTCAGCCTTAAGTCCACGCGACAATAGGTCCAATGGAGAGGAGAACCGTCGATCCCCGTGACCCTAAGTTGCTCAAGCTTAACGGGCGAGGAGAACCATCAAACCCGTTGAGCTCATATCGGGAGAGGAGAACCGTCGATCCCGTTGAATCACTACCGGGCAAGGAGAACCGTCAAACCTGTAGTTCTGATTCACTTGTTTCATGACATGCCGGGAGAGGAGAACCATCGATCCCGTTGAATCACTACCGGGAGAGAAGAACCGTCGATCACGTAGTTCTGATTCTATTTTTGCCAACAGCACCATTCCTAGGGATTCCGGAACCCACTTTCAAAACTTAAGGGTTTAACACTTACCCTATGTTGACGACCTTCCTAGATCTATACCATTCATTTCCTAGTGGTCCTTCTACCACTATAATTCATAACTTAGTTTAAATACACTAAGTATCACTATACATCATAACCTAGGTTCAATCACACTAGGTTCTATGTTATTTCACCTAGATCTCGACTCTAGATTTACTTAATCAACCTATGTTCAATGACACTAGGTTCATGTCCAACCTATGTTTAATAACACTAGGCTCATGTCCAACCTATGTTTAATAACACTAGGTTCATGCCACTCGATCTATGTATCATCCTAGTGATCCACGCCTAGGATTATAGTTTACACGATCTCAATGTACAATTGCCGAATGCTCTAAGCAACTTAGAGTTATAATCAACTCATATGACTTTAGCATATTCAACATTCACATATCATCTAGCATTAATCACAATGCGTCCATATGCATATTCCACTGGTAGGTAACATTAACTAATATAACACGATTCATGCATTCATTTTATCATTCATAACCTACCACTATATATATGCATCAATAGAAACCATACTTTACTTTGGCATGGAAGCGACCTAATCGCTTCGGTGAAACACAACCCACCTTTAGTTTATACCGGAATGTAAGAAATCTGTTTCCCGCACTTAATGGACGACCGCAATCCTTGCGCGCGACAACTTGAGCTATAATGAGATTTTCCTCGCTAGCTTGCCGTCGGCTTGTCGGAACATCGATCCGAGCTTTCCAACGCGTCTACTTTACTCTAAATTAGGTTTATACACGACCAATTCCCCGCTGGGACTTCAATCCTACAAAAGCGCATTATCGAGGTTAGGTTCTAATTAACCTATTACTATGCAAACCTTCTATGCAGATTTTTAAGTTTTCACTAGCTTAAATGCCCATAGGACTCCCAATTAGCTTATCTTTCTTACAATTAACTGAACCTCACTCAATGCATAATCATAGTTACCTCAATTTGTTGCTCAATCCGCTCTAATAATAAGAACTTCAATGCTGAAATCTGCTCCACCAATTTGCTCCTCACAGTGCACTACAATTTCAGCATAGGTAAATCTATCGCTTACTACTCTTTTATAGCAGCCAATATCACTCAATTCAAGAACAAACATCAGCTTACCTTAAATTTGATGTTCTATCAGGTTGTTCTTAGCTTTCTAAAGCTTTCTTTTCAGCTTGGTGCATCATAATCTGCACTTGTTTCACTTTCTCCTTAACTAACTTTCTTCACAGCCCTTATATACTCAACCTGCCAACTCTAGCAGCCAAGCATCCCTTTGTAGATCATCTCTAAGGCAATTACTTTTATTATAATTGGATATTAAACCTAGCTTACGTGGATTTGAAGCTTCCCCAAGGGATTTCTTAGCTCCAAAACTTTCCTTTCAGCTCCAACAGCAAAGAAGTCCACTCCAAAATTCTACTCCTCCAACCTCTCCTTCACAGCCACCTTAAACTTTATAATCAACAATAGAGTTGCTTACAACTCTCTTTGAAGCAATTAATTACCACTCAAACTAGGAATAGTATTAACCTTACCTGAATTTGAGGCTCCACTAAGAAACTTCTCAGCTCCAATCTCCTCTTCTCAGCTCAAGACACCAAGAATTTCAGCTCCACACTAGTTTCCATCATTGAGCTCACCTAGGGTTTCAGAGAGATAAAGAGAAAGAAAGAGATGAGAAAAGGTTGTGGGAGAAGGTCCCTAATACGTGGACATGCTCAGGTCAGCAGGGGTGAAGTGATAAGCTCAACAAACTGCTACTTAATCCCTCAAAATGCTGAAACTGCATTGCAGTCCAGCAGTTCGCAATTCAGTCCCTGCAGATTCGCAATTCAGTCCCTGCACTACACCTTAGCCTGGCAGCAGCAAATTGAGGCCTTTTTGCGCGTCTAGTTCGCTTCGAACACGTCTAATCACTTCCAAATTATACTCATGAACCTTCACAAGCTGCCAATTTAATTTGGAAGCAATTAATTTTCATATTAGCATTATTGTGATCAATTTGATCACAATTAGCTACGTAGTTAAAATTCGACATTTTTTACATCCAAGCATCTCTGAATTTTGCCATTAACTATCCTCGCACTTCCAAAATAATTCGGAGATACTACAATTAACATTCATATCCCACTTTGATCGCATAGATCAAAGTTAGCATCATAATCCGAAAATCCCTTTTTTACATTTCATTTCGCGCCCAATTTGCGCCGAAACACTCATTTATCTCCGGAATTCATTCCCACACATCCAAATCACTCGGGAATGATATACATTTAATCCAAACTTCTCTTTGATCCTTTAGATCAAAGTTAGCACCGCAACTCAAGGTTTCCATATATTACATTTGCACAAAGTGCAGTTAGCAAAAGCTAGAAAAGATACTTGTTATCAAAAGCCTAGCGTTATCAAAACAAATACTCAAATTGGTCAAAAGTAGTAAAAATATAACCACAAATTAATTGCTTTTAATATTTGAATGTAGTGAAGATTAAATCATAAATCAGAACCCACAAAAGATCAAGAAAATAGAGGTAAAAATAAATTGTAAAAAATACTTGTTGTCAAAAGACTCAAGTGGTGATCAAAACATCACGTGACAATAGTAGGCAAGGCTAAAAAACAACAGTAGCGAAAAAAAAAGTAACATAGTTAATTATTCAACAAAGGTTTAGGATGGAATACCCAAATTGATAAAAAGCAATAAAGCAACTGGGCAATTAGAAGCCTAACATCAATGCAAGAAACAACCCATCAGTGACATCAAAGGTAGGGAAAAAAATGTTCAATAATGCCATAAAAAAGGAAAGCATGCCAACTACACTACTAAAAGTTTAAAGGCACACGGAAAGTAAAAAACAAATATGTAGAGCTCATATATAGAAAACCAAGTATACAGAAAGAAGGTTATGTAAAAAATATTGGTTTCTAATAGCCCCTCCAACACTCGCCATCAAGGCATGCATCACCACAAAGGCACAAACGGGTGGAGAAGAGCATGCAACTATAAAAAGCTATGGAACAATTAGCCAATTGAGGTCTTAATGCCTACATAGTCCAAACCATGGCTCAAAATACACATATAATCAAAAGCTTCTCTAACCATCGTGGAGCTTATCATCGGTGAAACACTGAACAATTACAAATTTCACTCAATTAAATAAAGTAGTAAGATAAACATTAATGTATTTTTTTTCCCTTTTTTTTTAGCTGTTTACTACAAGGCAAAAGGTAGGAAAAAAAAAAAGCATGAACAAAGCTAACTGCCCACTTTAAAACTAAATGTTTCAAACACAACCTAGCAAAGAAATTATTAAAAGGCGATAATGTTGGAACATTAACATTCTTAAAAAAAAAAAAAACAAACTTGATACAGGAAAAATAAGCTAATAGCTATGGAGAAATACAAAAGTTGCTATATAAAAGGTGCATGATATATAGTTATAGGCTTCCCAGTCCCTTATTTTCCCGGTCCCTTATTTCTATGACAACTAACTCTTCTTTTATTTTTTATGAACCACAATCTAAGATGAACACTTGACCGAAAAAGAAATTTTAAAAAGCAAAAGTAAATCTTAAAGTGAAACCAAAAACAAAAATAGAAGATCATGCAATAAAAATAATATAAACAACAAATTAATGTAACTATATTGAAACAAGCATAGAAACATTGGGACTAATTTGCAATATTGTAATTGCACAGGGACTATACATACATTTTACCTTGATAAAAAATGTTCAAGGAGATAATTGTTCAATCCCAGTGAATAGCTATCAGAAAGAATGTTATGACAATATACAGAAGGGATCGGGACTTAGGTGATGCTTTCAAATCAAAACCGAGTATTGGATACTCCATTACCATTGTGTGAGTTAAAAATTTACAAGCGTTTGCGTTAGACGAGAGTATTATATATTGAAAAACAGAGATTTATTAAAGGTTCTATACTCCTTAGAAATCATAAAGATTTCTAATTAATTACGTCTAGACAACCTTCGATTAAGCTGGTCAATCATGATAATTAGCAAAACAAAATGCATTTCTTTTATTACTCTTGTACATCGGTGTACAAAATTAATACAACTGAAAAAGAGGAAAAGCAACAATTATCATCTCTCTACTTCTCTCCTCTTCAAGATATTTCTCCAAAACAATGTCGGCCATGCATCATGCATAAGCTTTCTTTGATATTTCATCGAGCATTTGACATGCACACAAGTAATGTGCAAATTGCCTTTGACATTTCAACGAACACTTGGCACGCGTGATATGCACACCATTTTTGGCATTTCATCGAACGCTTAGCACGCGTACATGAACAACGCGCTATGCACAAATTCTTTTTGGCACTTTGTCTAACACTTGGCGTGTGCACATAAATTATCCATTACGCACAGCTTGTTTTTGACAAAAGCCAATTCAAAATAGCGGCAATCAATAATTTGATTGGGGCTTTCCGTCGACGGCTAAGCGTCGAACTAATAGTCATCGTCGTTGTCGTCGTCTACCGCTGACGGCTAAGCGTCAAGCGAATGATCATCGTCGCCACCTTTACCGTCGACGGCGAAGCGTCAAGCGGATCATCGTCGTCGTTGTTGTTGCCTACCGCCGATGGCTAAGCGTCAAGTGGATCGTCGTCGTTGTTGTTGTCGCCCACCGCCGACGGCTAAGCGTCAAGCGGATCGTCGTCGTCGTGGTTGTCGCCTACCGCCGACGGCTAAGCGTCGAGCGGATCGTCGTCGTTGTTGTCGTCTACCGTCGACGGCTAAGCGTCAAGCGGATCGTCGTCGATGTGGTCGTTGTTGTCGCCTACCGCCGACAGCTAAGCGTCGAGCGGATCGTCGTCGTCGTTGTTGTCGTCTACCGTCGACGGCTAAGCGTCAAGCGGATGTTCATCGTCATCGTCGCCTTTACCACCGACGGCTAAGCGTCAAGCGGATCGTCGTTGTCGTCAGCGCAGCAACAGCAGGTGGATGACCACCTCCTTGGTCGATGATGACGCCACACTAGCAAAAGAAAACGTGCACCACTCCGGGATAAACGACAACAGGGCAACGGCTGTCAGCAAAGGTGTCGGAATGGTGATGAGCAGTCGTCTTTTCTTGGTTGACGATGACCCGGCATAGTAGAGGTTGATGACGGTATGTATAGCCCGGTGTGCATAGAAAGCTCGATGTATGGAGTGCCTTGACTAGGAGAGAAGAGAAAAAAAAAAAATGAAAGTGAGAGGATCTAAACCCACCTTTCTATTGGCTCTCTTTTTTTTTTTTAATTCAAGTTTCTTTTCTCTTTTTTCTTTTATGAGTAGAATCCTCTCTTTTTTTTTTTTGTTCACTTCTCTTTATATAGAGAGAGGGTGGTGGAAATCTATAGTGTAGAGAAGAGTAAATAATGGAGGAGTGGAGGGAATGGTGGAGTGATGGAGAAGTGGGAGAAAATGGTGGAGAAGTGGAGAAAATGATAGAGAAGTGGAGTGGTGTAGGGAATGGTGGAGAAGTGTGGAGAAGTGGAGAAAATGGTGGAGAAGTGGAGTGGTGGAGGGAATGGTGGAGAAGTGTGGAGAAGTGGAGAAAATGGTGGAATGATGGAGAAGTGGGACAAGTGGAGGGAATGGTGGAGAAGTGTGGAGAAGTGGAGAAAATGGTGGAGAAGTAGAGTGAGTGATGGAGAAGTGGTAGGAATGGTGAGAAAGTAGAGGGAATGGTGGAGAGAGTGGTAGAAATGGACGGAATGGTAGGAGATAGTGGAGGAGTGAATTTAGGGAAGTGATCTTTTCTTTTTTTGTTTTTTTTGTTTTTTTTTTTGTTAACAACCATCATTACTTGATTCATCTCGGTCATCCTTTTTTTCTTTGATTCTCTTGTTAATCACACTATAGGTTCCATCCTCTACATCAAGAAAGGCAATCCTTGTTAATAAGTAATAACAGTATAGAGCATGGACTCCCAAAGTAGTAATAAAGAATTAATAACTAATCAACTTCTTGTTAAAGTATATGGCTAACTATAAAATGATACCCCGAGGAAACAATGGAGTAGTTACTAATGTTAGCTATTAAAAAATCAAGTTATGGTTTCAAGTAAGGAATTCAATGTAAACTTGGAATGCTTGAAATATTGGAGACATAAAAATTTGAAATGTTTAATTGAAAGATTTCATGAAAAGACAAAATAAGGATCCAAAATTAAAATTCAAAAGAAAAAAAGGATTGAAAAAGAACAGAAAAGAATATACTGATTCGTTTTAATAATAATAAAGAATATGCAATATACTCCACAATTGTAAAATTTATTCATGAAAATTTTTTATTTATATATCCCTTCTATGGTCAGTCAAAGTTTCTTATGAGTAATTTATCTTCATTACTCAATTTGTTCTTTATTTGAATATCTACAACCTATTTTCAAATTCAAACTCAACCTAAATTTGATAAACTTTAAATCAAAATCACCTAAAGATAAATCTCTTATCTATTAAACTTGAAAGATCAAGCTTAAGTTCAGTTTATTTGTTCTAAAGCTAGCTTAAGTACAAATAATCATACTCGCGAAGAAACTCAGCTCAGAAATGACTGATAGGAAGAGAGGGAAAAACCTTATATCATATAACCAATTTGCTTGTGTAATTCACATTATTTTTTCTTCTTTTTATTTTTATGGCTTTTGGATTGCCTTCACTACCAACATTATCTTCCTATTTAATGAAATGTATAATGTAAAAAGTGAAAATGACCATAAAAGGTGAATTTTCCGAATTAATTTATGTAAGGCCTAGATTATGAATCATTGTCCAAACACAACCATATTTATGCTTTAGAATTTTGAAACATGCTCTACTACTATGATGCTTTACAAATGACAATGCGCCAAAACTTAACAGAGGTGTGCAAGAAACAACAATAAATAGAAGTACAACCGCCAAATGATGCAAGAAAGCTGACAATTTCAATAGAAAGCCAAGAAATGATGTTGCATGTATTGAGAATAATTAGAAATTGGATGATTGAATTAAAAACTTGCAAGCATGACTTAGAATAGTTCACTCTATAAAATATAGAGTAAGTTGGATTATACAAATCTTTCAATTTATATGGTGATAAATACTCAATTTAATAAAAACAAAAGTTAAGAAAAAGGGACGTACAGTTCAGGGGACCAATGGTTTTTTTTTTTATATCTTAGAATTAATAATTTCCAAGAGAATATAGTGCGATTGTAGGTATGTTAATATTTCTACTAAAATATTAGGCTCCAACCTAGATTCCACGCAAGAGAAATCATATCAAACTTCAAAACAGCAGGAATGAAATAAGGATCAGAACTTTGCTCCCATTTACCTTTTATTCGAGGAGGTTTCTCACAAAATCGATCTCACCATGCATCGCCGTGCACATCAAAGGGGTCTTTATAATGAAAAGAAATAAATCACGCAAAAATCAGACATACATTTTAACTATTTTCTTGTCTGTTTATGCTGATTTACGACATCAGGATGAAGCAGTCGATCCAAAACCATTAATAGAACGTACAGAAATCGTAAAAATCTCATGAGCACACTAATAAAAATCACAAAAATATCACCAAAGAGAGAGAAAAGCGATTAAGCGAAGCCGACCTCGACGCGCCCGTTTGTGGCAGCGACGTAGAGTGCGGAGAGGCGGTCGTGGATGGTGGTACGGTGAAGGAGATCGGGATAGACGTAGAGGGAGGAGCGAACAGTGTCGAAGAAGGATGCTCATCACTGGATTGGCTAAAGCCCGAGCCCTGCTGCAGTGGTTTGGCTCTCTCATTTCCCCCCCTACTCCGGCGACAGCTCCGGCAAGGTCTTAGGTAATGGCTCCGTCAGGGACTTTGACGATGGCTCCAGCAAGGACTCCGGTGGTGCCGCAGAGGGGGAGGAGATGAGGGTGCAGAGGCGGAGGTGGAGGCGGAGTATTAGAATGGGAAGGGCGGTGAAAGCTTGGAAATGTAGGGTCGTTTCGGTGAAGGGTGAAATAAGGGTGAGGGTTACGAAGAGATGGAAGTAGAAACGATAAGTCTTTTTGCTGTAGGGTGGGTCCCACACCAATAAGGCTAAATTTAAGGAAAATATGACACGTGGACTTTTTAATGGAGATTAATATAAGTTTATTTATAGAAGATTTATAGATTATAGATACGAAGAGATGGAAATACGATAGTTTTAGGTGGGTCCACACTAATAAGCTTAATTTAAGCAAATTATGAACGTGGAATTTCGTAATGAGGGATTAATGTTAGTTTATGATTATAGATTTATAGATAGATTTTTTTGCACAAAGGATTGTTTGTATTGTTTCAGTTTATAATATTTTACGTTGCTCAATTTGTTTGCAGTGCCATCGCCTAGCCTTGGTTCGAATATTAAGCAAAAAAACAAAAAGAGGGGGGGGGAGACGAGTGGTTCGGCGGCGGTTTCGGACGTTGAGCACATCATGCAGGACGCGAAGGGCAAGCTATTGGAACGGCTCCGGCGCCTCCTTCCCGCTGATCGTCCTCCTCCTCTCCTCCTCCTCTCTTCCTTTCTATGCTCATCATAAACCTGCACGGGGTGCCCCAAATGGGACGGCTGCCATGTCACCCTCGCCGCACCGCTGGGTCGCCACGCAGAGCGCGGCGCTAAAGTGCTCGGATTCCGACGTAACCTCCTACTTTACCTTCCTTTTTTTCTATAATCTTTCGCGTGAAGTTATTTAATTTCTAGTTAGAGACTATTGGTTCCACCAATTGATCTGGATGGTACGGTTCTTGTGAGTTTGCCCTAAGAAATTTTTTTTAAAATTTTTTATTTTTTCGTGTTGATGGGTTAGGTTATATACCTGGTTTGAACTTGATGCAATTTGAAAGAAGTTTTGCTGAATATTTGTATTCTGTAGCAAGGAAGATAGGTATTGGGTTTTAGGATTTAGGTTAGGCCATTACTCATGTAGGTTTTTGTGTTCCGTACCTACTACACGATGTCGCCATTCATTCTAGCATTTTATGCTTAGTTGTTCTACTATCCATATGCCAGTATACTCTCTGCAGTGGGCATTTGGCAAAAATTTGACTTGTATCGCCTTATTTATTTTGCCGCGAGGTTAATTAGCAATGGATCTTATTAGCGGGTCACTACCACGTACCCTAGTTGAAAACTGTTGTTAACATGATCGTGTGAAACTTTGTGTTTTGGAACATATTGTTTACATAGTGGTATTTTGCATCCCCCCCCCCCCCGCCCCCCCCCCCCCCCCCCCCCCCCCCCCCCCCCCCCCCCCCCCCCCCCCCCCCCCCCCCCCCCCCACCCCCCCTTTGTGCATAATCTTGGAGTTGTTGTATTTCATCTTGCATTTTACGCATTTCTTTTTTGAGTTTTGTTGCTATTTCATTTGTTAACCTTGGATTTGTCTTGGCCAATGGTAGACATGCTTGATAGGCATCCTAAACAGGATATTACTATTAATGATGCGCAATTGTCTGCTTCGAAGTTTTTACTACTGTTGTCAGCATTTAATATAATATGCTTTGAATGCCTCTTATCGTTGACCAATGTGTACCGACTTGGTTTAGCTTTTTGATCAATTTCTTTTGTTGGAAAAGCTGATCACGACTCGACAATATAGGTTTCAAAGGGACATAATAAATTAAAAAAAAGTTCATTGTGATATTTCAAACTATTAGTAGCTAGTGTTTAAAGCTTAATGTAGTAGACTATTGAATTAAGATGGCATTCGGGAGTCATTTCAAACTATTTAGTAATAGTAGTTGGCAAATAAGTTTGTCACTCTCGTTATGATATTTCAAACTATTTTCTGTTGATTAATCTCAGAGTGCCAAAGTCATTTAGTACTAGTGTTTAAAGCTAATGTAGTAGACTCTTATTAGATACTGTGACTCTCATATGTTCCTTCTTTAAGTTGTATATTTCCTATCAACTCTTGTACACATTGTGTGTTTAATTATATCGCTGCATAGTCAAAAATTTCTGCAGAATTATTGATCAAAGGGGTATATATCAGGGCTTGGAATTTTAATCAGGATAAATATGCATGTAGACATATTTGATGCAACTGGTGGAGCAAAATTGTACTAGTCTGGTTTTGTGGATTAATTGCTTTTGTTTCCTTGTCCCTAAAATGAATAAATACGCTTTATATCTTAAGCATTTCGCATTGTGAATTTGTTTCTCTCCATCTCTCTTAGAAGACTATTAGTATTGGGAGCCACCATCTTAATTGCTACTAAACGAAATGGAGATGCATGTATTAATTATTTTTTGAGTATGATAATCTGTCACTTAAATAATGTCTTGCTCTTGTCAAATAATGCTTTTTTTTAAGATGAAATGATTATCTAATACTAGAAAAATTTATTTGTTTAGGTTCAGACGCATCTAGCGCTCGTATATATTCATCCACAACCTCTTGCCCTTCAGGTAAAATTAAACTTATATTAATTAGTTTTTGTTAAAGATGTTTGACTAATCTTTTATTAACTTCAGTATTGTTTATTTGTAGGTTCAACATCTTAATTGCCGAGCTTATTATGACTGGATCTGATATGATATTATTAGCCTTTTGTTTCATTTCTTTCTTCTGGTTGAAAAGCTAGAAATTATTAGTACTGTGATTTAGTGACTAAAATACTCGTTTAAAGATATTGCGATAATACCTTGAGACATTTTGGTATTAATTAGTGTATCTACAAAACTTCTTTTATATGCTTTTTTGTTATGTAAATCAAGACGAATAAAATAAAGATATGCTTAATGATAATCATCGTATGCAGTGATATTTATTTTAAAAGTGTGATGCATCAGAAAAATTTGGATATTTAGAAAATGGACAGTTATAAAGTGTCGCTGAATTACAAAAGTGTGCTAGATATTATTTGCATTACTTTTATGTGCTGCTATAAAACTTAAATAAGTGTCGGTATAATTAGTAGACATTTTTTTAGGTTATTACGACATCTTAAAAAGTGTCACTATACACCTAGCGACGCCACATATAGCAACACTTTTAAAAAAGTGTCGGTAATTAGCCAGCAGCATTTTTTTGATCTATACCGACAATTTAAAAGTGTCGCTAATATACCGTTTTGTTGTAGTGAGGGTGAAATAAGGGTGAGGGTTACGAGAGATGGAAGTAGAACGATAAGTTCTTTTGCTGTAGGTGGTCCCACATAATAGGCTAATGTTAAGGAAAATATGACACGTGGACTTTTTAATGGAGATTAATATAGTATTATAGAAGATTATAGATTATAGATACGAAGAGATGAAGTAGAACGATAAGTCTTATGGTGGTCCACACTAATAAAGCTGAATTAGAAAAACATGACACGTGGACTTTCTAATAGGATTAATATAAGTTTATAGATTATAGATTAAAGATAGATTTTTTGCAAAAAGGCTTTTTATTTTTTCATTATAATATTTTAGTGCTCAAATTTGTTGCAGGTGCGTCGCTAGTTGGGTTCGAATATAAGTCAAAAAAAAAAAAGGGGGTGGGGGGTGAAACAGTGGTCGCCGGCCGGGTTTCGGACGCTTGACACATCAATGCAGACCGCGAAGAGGCAGCTATTGGAAACGTGCGGCGCTCCTTCCCGCTATCGTCCTCCTCCTCACTCTTCTCCGTCCTTCTCCTTTCTCTCAGCATCCATCCATAACCTAGCACGAGGTCCCCAATGGGACGCTGCACGTGCACCTCTCGCTGCACCCTGTCACGCCACGCCAGAGAGCCGCGCGGCTAAAGTGCTCGCGTTCCGACGTAACCCCTCCCACTTTACCTTCTTTTTTCTAAATCTTTCGCTCGAACCGTTTATTTAATTTCTAGTTAGAGAGTAATGGTTCACACAATTTGTCGTGGATGTACGGATTCTGTGATCTGCTAAAAAATTTTTTTTTAAATTTTTTTTATTTTTTGCATCGGTTTGTCGTGTTAAGTTGTATAGCTTATTGAACTTGAATGACATTGAAAGAGAAGTTTTGCTGAATATTTGTATTCTGTAAGCTAATGGATAAAGGTATTGGTTTAGGTTTAGGGTTAGGCCCTTACTAACGTAAGGTTTTTTGTGTTCCTACCTACTAAACACATAGTACGGCCCTTCTCTCTAGCTATTTTATGCGTTGTTCTACCTAAATTCCATAGCAGTATCTCTTGCAGGTGGCATTGGCAAAATTAGAACTTGTATCGCTATATTTATTTTGCATGCGAAGTTAATTAGCAGATGTCTATAGGTCACTACACGTACCCTGTGGTTGAAAACTTTGTTATAAATGATCAGTGTGAAACTTTGTGTATTTAAACATATGTTACATAGTGTATTTGACATTGTGACTTCATCTTGGAATGTTTAGGTGAGACTTGGAAATGTATACAATGAAAGTTTGCTCTTATCTCCTTCGTTTTTGATGTTCCTCAAGGATTTTGGTTGTGAATTGCTTACTGCAATCATCAATGCGGGCGTGAACCATATCAATGAAAGGACGTAGTATAAGTATCAATACATAAGCATTGGTGTAAGTGTTTGTCCATATGGTATATTATTTATAATTAGCGAGGTGCCCATTAAGCCTTGTTCCGCATTTAATGCTGCTTATGTTGTAAGAAAATTTTTCTGTGTTAGGTACTTAAAGCGCAACATACGCAGCATGGAAGAGGAGGGGCGACAATTCAGGTAAAAGATAGGAAGATTTTCTATTCTTTTCGCTTGCTATAACCTTTGAAAAGTTGCGAAACAATATAGTTTCCTGTTCGGTGAATATTTTAGATGAACTAGTAATTTTGTGATATTGCTCAACTCCATTATTTCCGCTAATCAGGGAGGTCCTTACAGTTCAAACAGGCTTTAATAGATTTCACAAGAACATTGCAAATGGTAGTGTATTATAATTGTCTCTCACGCACTGCGCTTGTATGAAAAACCAGTATTCTTGATGGCAAATACTAATCTGAGAAGACTAATTGTCTCTGGAGATTGGCACATTAGCTAGTTTCGATCTAAAGCTACATGCCTTTGTAAGTTTGTTAATGAGTTGCTTATAAGACTTGAAATAAAACAAGCTTGAGCTACATATTACTAGAATGCAGTTACAAATATCAATATCCTAATAACATCCAGTTTGTAGAATTGGTCATTTATCATTTTGAGAAAGTTCGGCGAACATGTTTATCTATTTTTTCATCACGGTGTTGCATTCTACCATTTAGCATTAATTTACTCTCTTTTAATTCTAGCATTTTTTAGTTTTTGTTTTTTATGGTTTTATTTTATGTTGTTTAAATTGCTGATTAGCATGTTAAAGTAATTCTTTAATAAGAGATCTTTTTTTTAGATGAGCATGTTAAAATAATTCATTGAGATCTTCTTTTTATCTCAAAAGTAGAGAGTGTTGTAACCAAGGAACACAGTGCCGCCCCGTGCCGTGCGGCACGGGGCGTGCCGTGCCGTGCCCCTAAGAAGGAGGCACGGCACAGGGGGGGTCTCGGACCCCACCCATGTGCCTCGGCACATGCCCCGTGCCGCTCGAGACAAAGCGGCACGGGTGCATGTGCCGCGGCACAGTGCCGCCCCCGTGCCACCTTTTTTTTTTATTTTTTTTTGGCTTTTGTTTTTTTTTTTGCTTTTGCTTTTGCTTTTTTTTTTTTCTCTTTGGATCTATTTTTGCTGTGGGCATCAATCGCATCCCTCATATCGACATGGTCTATATGGAGAGATATTTGATTATGATTCATCAATTTATGGCACTCAGAGTGAATCCCAATCCATCCCTGGACATAGTGAAAGCTCATACGGCGAATCTACATCCACTCATGCATATCCACATTATGGTTCTTCTTTTCCATACAATCCATAATCCTTATGATGCTTCAGTTTATATGCCGCAGATGACTGTTTCCATTAATCCACGATCCAGTTGCATATGCATATTATTCTCCACATACAATGACCTATATCGGGAATATATGACTTTCTCACAATACCAGCAAACTTATATCAACATTGTCATATAAATCTTGTATCTGCAACTGACAGTATGCCATAATGACATTAAGGCGACAATCTATGTGGAATTAAGCAGTCATTTCTATGTAAAGATGTATATTTAAATAATTATTATACTTGGAATTTTATTATTGTATTTTAATTTTTATCTACATCAGGTATAATTGTATTTCACTTACAAAAAGCTTACATGCAGTGGTAATTGATGATATAATAAGGTATATATACAAATATAAATAATTATTATTAAATCTTTCAAAATAATATTATAAGAGTTTATTGGAATAAAAAATCTGAAAAAAATCCGTGCCAAAGCGTGCCAGTAGGAGGTCGTGCGTATCTGTCGGCACGCAAGCGTGCCCGTGCCGTACCGTGCCAGGGCTGTAACTGCACGCACCCCGTGCACACGGCACTTTAAACCTTGCTTGTAACTATGGTTGTCAAGTTTTGGTCTTCTGGTCATATGAGAGCTTAGTTATCAATGATTTTTTTTTTCATACAAGATTTAAATGCCATGCTTTTGTAGGGCATTATGTGTTCTGGCTGTTAATGCTTGCCCTGTGTAGCCAAGTTGAAACGGACTCAATGCATCGAAACAGTCTTTAAATTTTTATGATAATGGTGCGAAATGGCATACATCGTCCCCTATGATCCATGGACACCTGAACTGGTGGCATCTTGATTACTTAGTGGCTTTTTTTGCACTTTGGGAAGTAAACTTACTCAATGTAGAGCAAAGTATATGGAACGTCGAGATCTCACAAGCAATCAGCAAGGTGTAGCAGTTCATTGAATGTCAATGCCGAGGCGCGGTTTAAGAAGCTTGTGTATAATAACTACAACTTTAGAATCAGAGTTGCGGAAAATCGTGCCTTTTTTTTTTTTTTTTTTGAAAACTGCCTGGCCATGTGACACACAGACTCGCCACAAATACAAAGATCCTCTGTCCACATGGATAGAGTTTCCCTTATATTTGCAAGGCGTACCATCTTATACAACAAGACACAGGATCACAATTACAATCCACTTTCATAACTATTCATAGATATTCATTCACATCCTTATATATTTGAAGAACAATTCCATAACAACCTATTAGTTGAAAGCTCTCCCAACTCGGAAGCTTTATTTTCAAATACTAGGTAAACTTCAATTGAAAATCTCAAAATCCATTTTGAAAACTGTTTCTCACACGGAAACGATGCATTTTAAAAACAACTACCATAAGGGGTAGAAAACCGAACAACGAGGTACGAAAAACCAAATGCCGCAAGTACAGAAAACTCCGAGTACACGAGTAAGCGAAAACCAAAACCACATTGGTCCAAATCCATTATTCAAGTACCATCTAATTGAACCATTTATTATAGGGCTTTTTTTGCAAATAGCCCCCTCACAAATTTTTTTTTTTAAAATAGCCCTGTCCAAAATTTATTTGCAAAAATGGCCCTGGCCCTGCCACGCAAGCGCCACGTCAGCGCCACGCGGGCGGGGCTGGGGCCAAGTGTTTAAGTTGAACACGGTGAACCATTCACCGTGTTCAAACACGGTGAATGGTTCACCACAAGGATGAAGGTGCCGCCCCGTGCCGTACGGCACTAGGTGTGCCGTACCGTGCCCCCAAGAAAGGGCAATGGTATAGGGGGGGTCTCGGACCCCCCCGGGTGCCGCGGCACAAGCCGCGTGCCGCTCGAGACAAAGCGGCACGAGGCCATGTGCCGCGGCACTGTGCCGCGTGCCGCCCTATTTTTTATTTATTTGTTTTTTTGGTTTTTTGCCTTTTTTTTTGGTTTTTTCTCTTTTTTTTTTTGTTCTTTGGGATACAGAGCCTTCGCCCGGCCATCTATATTGCCTTTTTTTCACTTTTCTTTTATTTTTTTGACATTGTGTTGTTTTTTTGTCAACTTTTTTTTTCTTTTTGGCTGATGCCTTTTTTTTTTGTCTTTTGGGTTTTTCTTTTGACTTTTTCTTTTTTCTTTTGTTAAATTAAAAATTTATAATTTAACTTCTTATTTATCAATATAAAAGCAAATTTTTAGTTGACAAATCAGATCCATACCGCGGGGGCGAAGCCCCCCGCACCCCCGTCGGATGTCAGTAGTGGGCTACGGGCTCGGGCCTGTCGGCCCGAGCCCTCCGCTTCCACGACAGACATCCATTTTTTCTTCGCAAATTATTTTGTTAAAATTTATCGCACCGCGAAGTTTTCGATGAATTAGGGGAACAAAAATCGATCTCCTAAACAAATTTTGATCAGATATTTTTTAAAAGAATAAAAAAAATGGATGTAATTGCGGTACTATTCTTGTTCACTACAACAAAAACGGTCTATAGCGACACTTTTAAATGTAGGTACATGTCAAAAAAGTGCTGCTAGCTAAAATTACCGACACTTTTAAAAAGTGTTGCTATATGTGGGGTCGCTAGGTATATAGTGACAGTTAAAGAGTGTCGCTATAACCTAAAAAAGTGCTGCTAATTTACCAATACTTATTTAAGCATTTAGCAACCGCCGAAACTCTATCTCGTTGGCTGCGGTGGCGGAGGAGAACGACAGGAAAGGCTCTTCGTCTAGAATTTCAGTGGATTGAGTGAAGAGAGAAGAAAAGATGGTAATTGATTTTTCTTTTTTTTTTTCTTTTCTGTTTGTAATCGGATCAAATGGACTGGGTGTGGTGCGTTGAGTAGAGTAATCTTTTATTTTTGGTTGTATTGGGCTTTATATTCAGGCATTAGTAGATGTTTTTTAAGTTTTAGCATAAATGGAACACTTATTCAAAAGTGTCCCAAACATGTGTCCCTATAACCTAATTCTGTTGTAGTGGTTGTTCTAGTTATTATATACTTCCTAATCGAATCAATATATAGATTTTGAAACGTTTTTAGAAAAAAATAAAATTTTTTATCATTTTATCTGTTATAATTTTTTAAATTCTAAAAAAATTTAAAACAAAAGAATTTTCAAATGTTACAGCAAGTATAGTTGTATTTTTCAAATAAAAAAAAATAAAAACAAAAGAATTTTAATTTCTATTCTACATCAGGTATAGTTGTACTTTATATACAAAATGCTTACATGCATGTTAATTGATGAGTATAATAAGTTATACATAGCAAAAATTAATAATAATTTGTCCAAATCTTTCAAAATAACATTATAAAAGCTTATTGAATCAAAAAAACTTAAATAAATCCGTGCCAAAGCGTGCCAGTAGGAGGTCGTGCGTATCTATCGGCACGCAAACGTGCTACGTGTCGGCACGCAAGCGTGCCCATGCCGTACCGTGCCAAGGACGTAACGGCATGCCCCCGTGCCACGGCACTTTAAACCTTGGTTCACCGTGTCCAATGTATCATACACGCTCAAGTCTGGATGTCTATAATACAAAGGACACGGTGAATGGTTCACCGTGTCCAATACGCGGTAAACTGTTTATCGCATTTAGACACGGTGAACCATTCATCGTGTCCTATATTAATACCCCAACTAAGTCTGGGGTATTTGTATTGGACACGGTGAATGGTTCACCGTGTCCAGACACGGTGAACCATTCACCGTGTTCTTTTTGAACACACCCCCCGAGCTGTCTTCCTCTTCCCCCCAACTCTCTCTCTCGATCTCTCTCTCTCTCTCTCTTTCTTGCTCTCTTTCTCTTGCTCTCTCTCTCTGGCCGACGCCGACGCCGACGCCGACGCCGCCACTGCCCTTTGTTGCCTGAGGTAGCTCCCATACTCCAACTAAGTCTGGGGTATTTGTATTGGACAAGGTGAATGGTTCACCGTGTCTGGACACGGTGAACCATTCACCGTGTTCTTTTTTAATACACCCCCCGAGCTGTCTTCCTCTTCCCCTCAACTCTCTCTCTCGATCTCTCTCTCTCTCTCTCTCTCTCTCTCTCTCTCTCTCTGGCTCTCTTCCTCTTGCTCTTTCACTCTGGCTGACGCCACCGCCGCCCTTCGCCGCCGCCGCCCTTTGTTGCCCGAGGTAGCTCCCCACCCTCATTCTCTCTCTAGCCCTAGAAACACCCCCCCATCCTCCCACCTCTCTCTCTCTCTCTCTCTCTCTCTCTGTGTGGCCCATCCCGCCACCGCCGGCGATGCCGGCGCCGCCCTCACCCGTCCGAGAGCACCCCCCCACCCGGCTTCTCACTCTAACCGCTCTCTCTTCCTCTCATTCTCACTGTGCCCCACTCCCCCCCCTCACAGTGGCTTCTCTCTGTGAGAAGCCTCTGTGAGTCTCACAGAGGCTTCTCACAGTGAGAACCCTTTGTGAGGCCTCTCACTGTGCAAACCCCCCTCACAGAGTCCTCTCACTGATTGTTCTCGGTGTCTTTGTCACGGGTCAATCCTTAGCTCTTAATTGGCAAAGTAGTCGCGCCGACCGTGCTTGTACAATGGTAATAGTATCTCTTACCTTCTCTTTTGTTGTATGTTAGAAATGTGGTATGTCTTGAGTTTAATATTTTTGTACATTTTATTATATTACTTTAGAACTCTATGTCTGGCGATTGTGTTCCTTTCTATATCCATTGGGATGGAAATTTTGTCGAGAACAATAATGTACCACGATATATTGGCGGCCGTAAAGAATTGGTTGCGGTCCGACGCAATATCTCATTTCGGGATTTAGAGATGGAAATATACAATGTTACTAATTATGATCGAGTGGAAGACCGTCTACGCATCACGGTGAAATGTCCAATGGGAGGCGAATGGGAATTAGTTAACGTATCAAATGACAATACACTATCTGGCGTGATGAGTATTTTTCCGTTCCATGGATGTATAAAATTATTTGTGGAGAAAGATGTGTCGATGACACACGACCGTCCAAATACCGTTTATCGAACGGAAATGCGTCGTAGTCGCAATGTTCAAAGGAATTACGTCAATCGCGAACGAGTTCGCACATTAAGGTATAAAGTAATGATCTTTATAAATCTTTTTCGTGATTTCTCAATTAGTTTAGGTGCGCGAAATTAATAACTTTGTCTTGTAAGTGTTACAGAAAGTTTGGAGTCCCATCTCTGCCAGTTAGTGCAGCATTGCCATCTGCTATGATGGATCCGTCTCCGTTGGTTGATCAAAATGAGTGGTAGGTGATTGTATGATTTAGTTACATGAAAAACCAATGTGAATAGTTAATCTTATATATCTCTACAGGTCTACTGTCCCTCCTTATCAAAGTGAAGGTCCATCATCTTATGTTCATGAATGGACGGATTGGGAAGTCAGAACCACTATCCCTCCTTATCAAAATGAAGTTCCATCATCTAGTGTTCATGAATGACCGGCTTGAGAAGTAAGAAATACTATCCCTCTTTATCTAGATGCAAGTCCAGGACTATTTAGTGTTAATGAATGGCCGACTTGGGAAGTAAGAAATACTATCCCTTCTTATCAAAATGAAGGTCCATCATCTTGTGTTCATGAATGGCCGGCTTGGGAAGTAAGAAATACTATCCTTCCTTATCAAAATGAAGGTCCATCATCTACTCATCGTGAATGGACCAATCGGGACGTGACTACAACTGATAATGAGGATGTAATTCGAAATGATGAGGAGTTTGTTAGTGAAACTGATGAAGAGGATCAAGGGCGAATTGATGCTGATTCTAGTGATGACCAGGAATTCTGTTCCCTGTTCTTTGGATCCTAATCATGACGGTGGCTTAAATTCACTCGCATGCGCCATTCGAGATGAAAGTGTTGAATGGATTGATAACTCAAATGTCAACAACGAAGATGTACCGGATCGGGTGGAATTCGAGGAATGTGAAGATCAACGACAACGGTTTCGTCTGGGTAATGAAATAATTAATCAAAGCGTTGTTGATGCATATAATGAACAAAATATTGATCAGGGTCCTCCAAGTGATGAAGCATGGGCTAATCGGACTTTTTCTGATAAATCATCTCTAGTGAACGCTTTGGATACTTGGCACATTGCACATAATGTGCAACTTAAAGTTGTTAAGTCAAATACAACTAGATATACTGTGAAATGTGTGGTCGATTCTTGCCCATGAAGATTACATGCCGCTCAGCCGAAAGGTAGTTCATTTTTTAAAGTAAAGACTTATAAAGGTCCGCACACTTGTTTGGTTCCAATTCTGAATACAAGACATCGAAACTGTACATCATCTTTCATATGTCAATTTATACTACCTATACTGAAGGCAAGGCTTACAATGAGATCTATGAAAATTCAAGCTCGAGTTCAGAGCGAGTTACACGTTAGCATATCATATAGCAAGGCTTGGCGGGCACATAATAAAGCATTACAAATTATATACGGTAGTTGAGAGCAATCATACAGCGACCTTCCTCGATACTTCTCTATGTTGGAATCAACAAATCCAAGAACTATTACAAAGATTGATTATATTAGTATGGCGAGCAATACGAGAATGTTTTCATGAGCCTTTTGGGCTTTTGGATCGTCGATTCATGGTTGGGAGTATTGCCGGCCATTATTTAGTATCGATGCTACCCATTTGTATGGAAAATATGAATGCCACGCATTAATTGCCACAAGTGTCGATGCCAATGGTGGTTTATTTCCGCTAGCTTTTGCAATTTGTGAGGGGGAGAATGGCTCGAATTGGGAGTGGTTTTTAAGTTGCCTAAGAAGGTATATAACAAGATCTCGAGTTATTATACTAATTTCAGATCGTTTTAAAGGCCTAGCGAACCTCGTTGCACTTGTATTCCCACCAACTGAAGATCATGCTCATCGATGGTGTTTGCGACATATGAAGGCCAATATGAATATTCATTTCAAAGCAAAACACTTATTTAAAATATTTTATCGAATTAGGAATGCTTCAGAAGAACGACAATATTACGCATTAAAGGAAGAATTGAAGGCTATGGATGAAGAAGCTTGGCTTTGGGTTGACAATCTTCATAACGATAGGACATACTGGGCTAAAGTTTTTTATGGTGGTCGACGATTTGGTATTATGACAACTAACCGATCGGGAAGTTTAAATGGGGTGTTGAGGGGAGTTCGCGCCTTACCAATTACAGCTTTTGTGATGGCAACGTTTCATCGAGTGGTTGAATTTTTTCTAAAACATCGGGCGGAGGGCGCTGCAATGTCTACGCAATTTGTATCGACCGTTGAAAACACCATCAATAGCCGGATGAGAATTGCCTGAGCATATACAGTTCGACGATTTGGATTTCACGAATTCGAAATACTTACTGGCGGTGATGATCGATACCAAGTGATTATCAATAGAAGCAGTTCTACATGTTCATGTTTGTGTTTGCAACTCACAGGAATTCTTTGTTCACATATTTTGTCATGTTGTAGTTCTTCACACATGAACATAGATTATTATGGCTTATGTTCTCCTTGGTATACTGTCATATCCTATTGTAAGGCTTATGAACCGCAGTTCCACCCGGTTCTTGATCGTCGTTATTGGATCGCGTTATATGAATCCCCTATACTTCTACCGCGCGGGAGAAGGAAAAAGGGACGACCCAGATCTACGCGTATCCGTAATATTATGGACGAAGCCGCTGGGAATAGGAGGGGCAAGTGTAGTATCTGTAAACAGCTTGGACATTATAAAAGCACTTGTCCTGAAAATCAGTAAAGAAGGACCGAGAGACGTTGTCGATAGATTTTTCTATATGAAAATGACACTTAACGTCTTTAATATTTTATGCTTACGCACTAATATTACATCATGTTGTTTCTAACTCAGATTTATTTTGCCAATTGCAAATGGACGATCATGACGAGCCGGGACCTATTGATACATCCGTGCTGACTGAGCAGCCACGGCATAGATCTACTTTGATCAGAGAGGAGGTGAATTTTTTTTTAAACATTTCTAATTTACGTAGATGTTCTTTAATTTATGTACTAATTTTGAGCTGATATTCACAATCATGCAGGGTTATTTTCCTGTTCAATTTACGGAGCATGGCCGTAAAAAGAACATATGGCAGTGCGAGCATCCTGCGATGTTGGACTTACTGCGACGAGCAGGATTTTATTACGTTTCACGATTGCGCCGCCTACAGCTCGATCAGTCGTTATTGGGAGCATTAGTCGAGATGTGGCGGCGGAAGACGCAGAGTTTCCATTTGCGACACGGAGAGATGAGTATTACATTGATGGACGTCGCAGTTATTACGGGACTCTGCGTCGATGGTGGGGTTGTGACTGGAGGGGGATCCTATCAGTGGGCAGAGCTCTACGGATTACTTCTCGCGGTGGTTCTGCAGGATATTAGGGGTAGTGAGATCAAGATCGACTGGTTATATCAGCATTTCCATGATATCCCCTTAGATGCACCTCCCGCTATTGTTCGAGCTACAGCGAGAGTATATATTCTATTTGAGATAGAATGTAGTTTATTTCCAAATCCAAGCGGGAATAGGGTGCATTTGAAATGGTTGCCACATCTAGAGGATTTTGACCTTTGTGGTGAGTTGGCATGGGGTGCAGCCGCGCTAGCTCATCTTTATCGCGCCCTAGGAAATGCTTGCATCAGGGGGAAGGTCGAGTGTTGTTGTTTTGGGACATTAGTTCAGGTACAATTTGCGACACGGACCCTTACAATACTTCTATTTAAGTCATGGTTTTTGTTTCCATTTCTAACAAGAATGTTTTATTTGTATAGATCTGGGCATGGGACCACCTGCACATTGGCCGCCCTGAGTTAGTAGGAGCGCAGCCTGAGCTTGTCGACATGCCACTAGGGTGTCGGTAAGTATTTTTTCATTTTAAGTTTTCTATATACTATTTATTCATAACTAATATGATATAAATGAATCAGGTGGAATACCAGGCTGGCTTTTCGGGACAATGTCAGGACTACTGACATTGAGTTTTATCGTGATCAGCTGGATAAGCAGTTAGAGTCTCAGGTAAATAAAAGTTACTCAATCTGTCGAATTTTGTATTCAATGCTAATCTACTTCTTTTTTGGATTGAAATTTTGTTTTAGTTTGAATTCTAGGAGGTCAGTATAGTAGTTTAAGGAACAAACAAAGAGGCAACTAATCCAAAAACTGTAGGAAGATATGGTTTTGACGTGATATGGAGCTAGTTCAAAAACTGCATCAAGTCAACAAAATATGGTTTCATGATTAAGTGATTTGACGTGTATGCAACTAATTCAAGTACTTGAGTAATAAAGAAATCGAAATTCGATTATCATTCCATTTTGAAGCCGAAAACGTCCTTTTGGCCATATCTTCGCGTAGGCTCGACGGATTGCCGAACCGACTTCACCAACGTGTTCGCTTTACCCTCAATTAGGTTTGTACGCGAGCAATTTCAAGTTAAGGTCTCAATCCTGCAAAAGTGCATTATCGAGCTTAGTGAATACACTTTACTAGTTTCAACTTCCAACTAGTTTCAACTATTTATGATAACATAGTTTCAACTTCCAACTAGTTTCAACTTCGAACTGTATATTAACTAGTTTCAACTTCCAACTGCCAACTGCCAACTAGTTTCAACTAGTTTCAACTTCCAACTAGTTTCAACTATTTATGATTACATAGTTTCAACTTCCAACTAATTTCAAGTTCCAACTGCTTATTAACTAGTTTCAACTTCCAACTGCCAAAGCCAATATACTATATATATATATATAGCTTTTCTAGGTTTCATAACAAACATGGCTTAATAATCAAGAAACCCATGTCAAATCCCTCTTAGCATCAATACCATCATCCTTAACAAAAGAACAGTGTATAA
>NC_033629.1:5238873-5301231 GCF_001540865.1 Ananas comosus
TATCACGACTTTACAAATTGAGAGCATCCGGAAAGTGTCGTTGTGGGAGTAGTTCTATAATTATCAGCTCCCTTATGTGTTGAGTTAGAGGTAGTTCGATTATTTTCGACACATTATGCCTGCCAAATGAAGAGTAGTTCAATTATTCTCGATTCCCCCTGAGGCTTTAGGGAGGAAGTTAAGACCGGATCTTAGCGTCGATCAAGGTAATTGTGTAATATATTGGTAGTTTCTTCTTGATAACATGATGCATGGATACTAAACAAGTTGAACAAAGCATTGGCACTTCATAACTTTGTAAAGGCATAGTATAGGCATCCTTGTACTATTGTTAATAATAACCTCATATCTTGCTTGTTATATTTCCTATAACACCTCTTTTGAACCGAATGAATGTAGATAAAAACTTACTATTATTATTAATAGTAAGGCAAAGTATAGGCATCCTTGTATATCTCTTACTATTAGTAATAATAGCTTCATATCTTGCTTGTTATTTTCTATAACACCTCTTTTGAACTGAGTGAATGTAGATTGTTACTTTTGGCGATTGCACCAACTAGAAACTTGTTTTAAGTTCTCACCCTATTATTGTTGTTATTTTGCAAATCTATTGCCAGTGAGGCACGCAATCGCAATAAGGATGCTGTTGAGTTAGATAGACGCCACCTGCGTCGGTCTACTGTGGATAGGGCTGTCAAATGAGTGAGCCGGCTAGTGTTCGACTCGCGTTCGGCTCGATATTCGGCTCGCTCGAACTCGACTCGAAATTAGATGAGTCGAGCTTGAGCCAAAAAAAAAAAAAGCTCAAAATTTATTTCAAGCCAAGCTTGAGTATTACTCGGCTCACTCGAATTAGGCTTGAAAAGCTCGAATTAATATATATATAGTCCGGCTACTATACTATCGATAGTATCAAGCGCTTGGTGCTATCGAGTTTTCTGCCGTTAGTTCTACTTCTTTGACTATTTTCACTCGTTAGATCACATTATTCAACTAACCACTTACTCAACTCTCGAGGACCACTACATTCTAAGAGCCAAAAATCTAATAGCAAGTGCTTAGTACTATTAATAGTATAGTAGCCTAATTATATTTAGAGAAATGATTCGGTATTTTTTTTGAAAAAAATTAAAAAAGATCTTAACCGTTGATTAATAGAGGGTAAAAATGTAACTTTAATACTTAGCAGGTAAAAGAATTATTTTATTCAAAGTTAGTTTGGTAATTAAATAATACAATATTTAAAGAAACTTTTAGGGAAAACTTCAAAAACCCCCCCTGTGGTTTCACACTTTTTCATTTTAGTACCCTGTGGTTTGAAGTGTATCAAGTTAGTACCCTGTCGTTTCTCACTTTATCACTTTAGTACCCTGTGGTTTAAAATGTATCAAGCTAGTACCCTGCGGTTTTGCACTTTATCACTTTAGTACCCTGTGGTTTCACACTTTATCACTTTAGTACCTTGTGATTTAAAAAACTATAGGGTACTAACTTGATACAAAATTAAAACCACAGGGTACTAAAGTGATAAAGTGCAAAACCACAGGGTACTAACTTGATACACTTTAAACCACAGGGTACTTAAGTGATAAAGTGAGAAACCACGGGGTACTAACTTGATACATTTTAAACCACAGGGTATTAAAGTGAAAAAAATTGAAACCACAAGGGGGGTTTTTGAAGTTTTCCCAAACTTTTAATTGAGGTCCTAAATTTTTGCATTAATTAGCACTAATTTAGGAAATTAATTGATTAACCAAATTTATGCAATTATTAGGCATTAATTTAGGAATCTACTTTAAATGTTTTAGTGCTTCTCAAATTATGCATTAATTTAAATTATTAAAATTTTAGAAATAGTTTTATTTCTAAATACGATTTAAAAATTAAATACTTAAAATTTAAAAGTGAAATTTAAATTAGAGGAATTTCATATTATTATTTAAAAACTAAATTTCTACCAAGATTTAAAATACAGTTTATTCGCACCAGTTTAAAACGTAATGCNAATAATAACCTCATATCTTGCTTGTTATATTTCCTATAACACCTCTTTTGAACCGAATGAATGTAGATAAAAACTTACTATTATTATTAATAGTAAGGCAAAGTATAGGCATCCTTGTATATCTCTTACTATTAGTAATAATAGCTTCATATCTTGCTTGTTATTTTCTATAACACCTCTTTTGAACCGAGTGAATGTAGATTGTTACTTTTGGTGATTGCACCAACTAGAAACTTGTTTTAAGTTCTCACCTTATTATTGTTGTTATTTTGCAAATCTATTGCCAGTGAGGCACGCAATCGCAATAAGGATGCTGTTGAGTTAGATAGACGCCACCTGCGTCGGTCTACTGTGGATAGGGCTGTCAAATGAGTGAGCCGGCTAGTGTTCGACTCGCGTTCGGCTTGATATTCGGCTCGCTCGAACTCGGCTCGAATTAATTTCAAGCCAAGCTTGAGCCTAAGATTAGTCGAGCTCCAAAAAAAAAAAAAGCTCAAAATTTATTTCAAGCCAAGCTTGAGTATTACTCGGCTCACTCGAATTAGGCTTGAAAAGCTCGAATTAATATATATATAGTCCGGCTACTATACTATCGATAGTATCAAGCGCTTGGTGCTATCGAGTTTTCTGCCGTTAGTTCTACTTNTAAATTTTCAGCTGTTGGATGAAGAGATGTGAGGTTAGGATGATAGAGTTCTCTGGTTAGAATGATAGTGGTCCCTTAGGGTTGAGTGAGTAGTTGGTTGAATAGTATAATTTAACGAGTGAAAATAATCAAAGGGATAGATCTAACCGTCGAAACTTATGAGTACAAAGGGGTCCATACTCATAAAAGTATAGTAGCCGAACTCTCTCTCTCTATATATACATATATATATTAGGAAAAACTTCAAATACCACCCATGTGGTTTTACATTTTTTTTATTTAAGTACCCTATGGTTTAAAGTGTATCAAGTTAGTACCCCATGGTTTTATTTTTCACTTTTTATTATCCCCTCCACTAATTTTTTCATTAAATCAGTAATAAAGTTAAAACTAAAAGGTGCTAAAGTGAATATTCGATAAACTTAAGTGGAGTATCTGAAGTTTTTTATATATAATTTAACGGAATGTTAACAGATGAGCTGACGAAAAGAGAAAAATAAAACCATAGAGTATTAAATTGGTACACTTTAAACCACACAGTACTAAAGTGAGAAAAAGAGAAACCACAGGGATAGTATTTGAAGTTTACCCTATATATTAAGTATTTTAGTTATATGTATATATACAGAGTTTAGGTTATTGGGCCAATAACCCACAAAACCAAACCAGCATTTAGTTTTCACTTGTTCGCAGAATGGTTTCCTCTAATTTTTTAAAATTTTATAATATCGTATTCCATGCATTTATTTTGTATGTTGAACTATTAGACATATTTTGTATCAAATTTTAGATAATATTTTATAAATTAAACTATAGATTGCACAATATTAAAAATTCCAAGCAGCTCATTTAGGGCTCGAGCTCGCTCGACTCGAAGTTAGACTCGCTCGAGCTCGACTCGAATTAATTTCAATTCGAGCTTGAGCTTAAATTTAAGCTCGAAATTAATTTCAAGCCAAGCTTGAGCTGAGGCAAGCTCGCTCAAGCTCCACTCATTTCCCCCCATAAGTGCGGAGAACTATTTTGGAACAAAGAAACATGTACTTGTTTATACTATGAGAGATGACAAATATTAATTCACCTCGGTCTTGAAATTGTTCAAAAAAAAAGAGGATAAAGTTGAAAACTTGAAAAAGTCAATAATAAACAAGCTTTCACTCTGATACTTTATTATACATAATCTTGCATGTGATGTATAGATTATGGTATGCTACTGCTATAGGCAGGAAAAACACTGTCTGTTCGTGTAATATACTGAATCTCCGGGTTACGAAGCTAACTTTAATTGAATTGATCAAAGTGAGGCATGAGTGTATGTTGTGGCATCCCCAAGTCAATTTGGAGGCGTGGGGATGGTTAATGGTGTGTTTCAGAGGTGTTTAGATGTGTTCGGCGTGAATTGGGCGCGAGAATTGACCCCGGAACTTGGTTGCTGCCAAATTGCAGGATTTGTACTGAGTACCGGTACCAACTTAGGGGAGTACCGGTACCCAGCCCCGAAAACTGACTGCATTGTAATATGAATTACAACTTTTGTGGGGGGCTTAATTGCAATTGTTTAATCTTATCTATAACCCCAGGTCCTCCGCCAGCTGCATACGTGCAGGAACTCCCTCTCCCACCTTCCTTCTTATCTCTTTCACCTTCTCTCTCTAGAACCTATTGTGAGGGGATTTGAAAGAGAGGGTTTGTAAAGTTGGGGTTTTGGTTGTGAGGAAGTTCAAGAACAAGGCTACTCTGGTGGAGAGGATACCTGAGGTAGGTCTCTCATGTTTCTTTAGTAAGGTTTGTTCTAATTACCCTAAGAAGAGATTTCTTGGTTGTTAGAGTTTATTTTGTCATGGAAACCTAGAAAGAGCTATGTATTGTGTATTATATGTGAGTTCTTGGGTTAGATGTGAAAGTTGTAGGAGTAAAGATACAACATGAGTTTGATCTCTTGTAATCCTAAATGAAGGAAAGTTCGACGCGTTGGGAAGCACGAATCGGCGTTCCAACTAGCCTATGGCAAGCTAGTGAGGAAAAACCTCATTTTGGCTTCATTTGTCGCGAGCGAGGAGTGTGATCATTCATAAATCGCGAGAGATGGTTTTCTCGCAGTCCGGCATCCCTTAGAGGTGGGTGGTGCTTTCCGAAGTCATCAAATGACCTATTATGTTTATGTCACTTTTCTTGTGCATACATGTATATGTTTAGTTGATATTCATGCATTATAGAGTTGAGGTTAGCTTGTGGCTAAATGTGAACAAGTTGGTATACTTCCAATGTAGAAAACATGTGGAACGATAAGGACCATGAGTATAAAACCCTATAGATGTATGAACTTGTATTGGACCATGACAATAGAAAACAAGGTGACATGATGACTAGTGTGAATAAATAGCATCGAGGATTGTGAATGCTAAACAAGGAAAATGAACTTGTAATTTTCGTGGCATTATAACTAGATGAACTGATTAGCATCTAGAATTGGAAATGTTAAATATAGCATAAAGAGCTAGTTAAAGTGTAGTATTGTATCCTCTAAGTGAGGATTGGATCGTACCCACAAGTAGTCTAATGCTCGAGGTAGATCGCTCCACCTTGGGCGATGAGCTCCGGAGTTGTCATCAACTGGGTTGGTAGTGGAATTCTCCCTAGTAGAAGGTCCCGTCGGGTTGTAACGAAATCCTCCCCGACAAAAGGGATTTGGTTGGTGAGTTGATGTTAACCAAATGGTTAACCAAGTTAATTGGGTAATGGTAATATGATAGCATGCATGCATAAACTTCATGAGTTATATATTGTTCTTTCCAGCTTTATACAGACATTGTAGTAGATATAGTTGGTTACTATTTGTTATCTTTTCTTGCCTACATATGCCTGAGTAAACCTAGTGGATGAGTCGCCGAGGTCGGTAGCCGAATCCACTGAAAACTTTCAGTAGTTCTCACCCCACTAACCATACAGGTTCTAGCGCGTGCGGGGTGGTAGAGGATCGTGACCTGGACAGCGCTTAATAGATAGCGAACATCCATTGAGTATAGTTGTACCTTATACATTTAATCTATTTATAGTTAATGAAAGAAAAATGTAAAATTATTCGTTTGAGAGATGGCAAATGTATATGTTGAGAATGTATGTATGTAATAACAATGCAAGCTTTGTATTTGATTTAAAATAATCAAGATACAATGTATGAATGTTTTAATTAGTTTGCTTTCACTTGCTCGTGTTGCTTGCCCTCGTGCAAGCCATATATATTGAAATTTTTTCTGGGCATTTTCTTATACATGTTTGATTGTTGTGGAGCCTTAGGCGAAAAGAGAAGGTTCTGTTCGTTCGGCGTCTGTGTACCGGTCCGAACCGACCAAATTGGCGGTCACGGAGCGTGATAGTTCGGCAGGCCTATCTCTCACCTCCGAGCGGCTCTTTGAAGTGATCCCAAGGCGTTACAACAACGACAAAAATTTTATTGACAATTAATTTTAAAGAGATATTCATGATATTTTATAATTTTGAAAACTATATTTGAGATCGCCAAAAAATGTATGGAAGACTCCCAAGTCCCTACCCACTATTCTTTATTTTGAAATTGCTCTCTCAACTTTTATTCTTTTATTAGTTTGGTAAAGAAATAACTGTAGAATAATTTATTTTATTCTCGTTATTCTGCCAAATAAAAATATCTTTTAGAATATTTTATTCCCATCAAAGCCGGTTATTCTATTTTTTTTTTGGATAATGTTAATAATTCTTTCCATCTGGAATACAGTTTATTTGGAAAATTCTAGTGAACAGTAGGGTTAATGTGGGCCGTGCCGGTCCGGACGGCTCACATTAGCTGGGCGGAATAAGATATGAGCGGCTGCGCCAACCCGTTTCTTGGTTTCAAATTGCAGGCGGGCCTATGGGCGAGCGTATTTAGCCTTAAGCCCGGCAGACCTTTACGGCCGGAAGATGGCGTGGTCGACAGGCTGTGCTCTGGGCCGCTCTTAAATATTTTTTTTTTTTTGAAAAAATATATAAAATCAATTTAAACATTTATTTAATTGATATTTGATTAAATTTAAAGTTTATAAAAATAATTATAATATAAATATTTTAAATTAATAATATATTTGTATTAGTTTATGTTGAAGAAAAATTAAGATGTTTTTGGTCATGGACAAACTAACTATTGCGTCATTGGACCAACCCAGTACTCCCAGATCTGCCTTAGGGTTCTTCTCCCAGATGAAGCTAAACCGCACAAGACGTGGGGATGCCGGGCCTCTGGCTGGCCGGCTGGCACGGCCAAGCGGGCACTCTTTCGCCTCGGCTTCGAACCCAGGCATATTGTCGGTCCTATTGTGTCGCGGCCATCACTTAGGTTTTTTCCGCAGCACGGCCGAAGTCCGGACCGTCGGACCGGAGGGTGCTATGCGCCTCGTGCTATTAACCTCGGCGTGCGGCTGTGCCGGGCCGGACAGACGTTTTCACATGGACTTTTTTATAAAAAACTCTAAATTTAAATTGCGAATACCCACAAATTGTTATTTGTAAATAACTCTCTTTCGCCACGTCGGCGCCACGTCAGATTTCTTTTAAAGGCAGGTGGAATCGTTATCCGTATTCTCTTTTTAAAGCGGTGAATCGTTCGCAGGTTCTTATTTTTTTGAAAGGTGCGTGATCATTTACCGCTTTTCCATAGTTATTTCTATTTATTTATCTATATTCATATTATCACCTACAAACCAATAAAATTTAACAATTAATTGAATCTTAAAAAACCTTTAATATATATAATGTTTAATACTCTGATTTATTTTTGGCATAGAATCTTATAATAAGTATTATACAGATTTAAGGTGTGGCTCTTTATTGGAATTTATTATGATAATTATTAGATTTAAAGTTGTTAAATTATATGGATTTGATATAAAAGAAATAGAAATAAGTGTTGTGAAGGCGTTAACTATTACCGTTTCCATTAAAAAGTATTAATGGTGGAAAAGCGGTGAACGAACTTTACGTTTAAAGAAGATGGGGAGACGGTGACGATTACCGCTTGAAAAAGAATATGAGTAAGCGGGAAACATGGGGTCCCGCTTTTAAAAATAAGGAAAACGATCGTAACGATCAGTTTGCTTTGTAGAACTCTGACGTTGGCGCTAGTTGGCGCGAAGAATGGTTAGTTTACAAATAAATTTTTAATATTTAGTTTTGCATTAACAATTTGTTTATTATGAGGAGTGGTATTTTATATAAAGGCTCCTTTACATGCCTATAAATCTGGCAGGCTTTGAAATTGATTATTACTTTTTTTCTCCTAATGCCTCTGAACTTGACGAGTACCGTCCACTGCGTCCTGTGCTTCCGTCTATGCGTGGAATTGCAGGAAGTTAATTATTAGTTTATAGCTTAATTATTAGGTATTAAGTATTTCCGATGTCAATTTACAATATTATTAATATATATTGGACTAAATTTGAATACAATTTATTATAATTACATATTTAATATATATAATAAAATATATTATAATATATATATATATATTATATATATTTATATATATATATATATATAATTTAATATATAAATATTTATAAGCTGTAATAGTATTCATAGTATTTGAATATAATATTTAGTACTGGTTATTCTTGACAAAGTTATATTCATTTTTTCATGTAATAATTATGAAATCAACCTATACAAACAAAAAATTGACTAGTATCATTAAGAAAATTGACGATTTTATGAAATATTTTAATTATTTTGCAAGTCAAATATGTTATCATATATTTGTTTATTTCAAAAAGTAAGTACAAGTTTTGCCAACAAAAAATTACTTTGTATTTTCTCTATTAATATTAATGTTTATATTTAAAAGGGTAAAAAAGTGTTACCCCGGGGCGTTTGGTTCGGGTGATGTAATATTACCAGTATTCGATATTATTAGTTATCTTGGATTCGGCGTGGATATCTATGTGATTAGAGGTTTGGTTTATACAGTAATGTAATACTTAGTTACAGTGTTTATTGAGATAACTATGTTTGGATATCAGTGTTTATAAAATTTGGTAATCTGAATAAAAGTATAGTTTTTTCTAATTGCACTTGGTCTTTGATTATTTTTTTTGTGAGAAATGACGAAGGATGGAAGGAGATCGATTTATATATTACTTTGAGGGGCCCGGAGGACGACGATTAGGAGATTTGATAGTGTGTCGTGGCGAGTGTTGAGAGGAGATGAAACTAATGAGAGAGGAGATGAGAGAGAGAGAGCGAGAGAAAGCGGCATGCGAGAGAGAGGGCCGGGGGAAGGCGAGAGAGAGATGAAAATAATACCGTTAATTAGATTTGGGGTTGTTGGAGGGTAAAATTGTCATTTTACATAATATGTAGTATTAACGGGTTTCAGTAATGTAAGATACACGACCCCCCTCCCGTTAATATTTTCGATGTAATCCTGCTCGATTTGTAATCCTACATTAACGATTAGATTACATAGCGGATTAACCAAACATAGTTATCCTGGCAGGATTGCCTGTAATCCTGCCAGGATAACTCGAACCAAACGCACCCTGAAGTCATTATGGTTTACATCTCTTCACTATTAATTTTTCTTATCTCAAATTTCTACATTGACGAAATAATTGGAAATCTTTATTTCCTTTAATTGTCCGCGACTGTACGAGATTTACGACTCCATTTTTAGTGTAAAAATTATACATTTTCATTTTCTAAGGAGAAAAATTTTTAGAAAAAAAATATCTTTTCACGGAAAACTTTTTTTTTTAGCTTTTCTGCATGTTCAGTTTCAAGAAAAACTATTTTTTTTGGAAATTTTTTTTTTCAAATTTTCATAGAAAACTATTATTTTTTCTATTTTGTTTTCAAAAAATAAAAAACACTAGTTTTTTATATAATCTAGATTTTTTTTTTCCAAAAATACTAGTTTTTGCAAGAATCAAACAGGCAAGAAACTAAAAAAGAGTTTTCCACAAAAAAACTTTTTTTCCAAATATTTTTTTCACATTTTTCCTAGAAATGTGAAATGCGAGACTTACGAACTGTTAAAAGTAATTGGGACAACTTTTAAGGGTTGTTTGATTCCTCTCAAAATTCTAAAAAATTATTTTTCTTTGAGAAAAAATGTTTTCATGAAAAACGTCCTTTCTTAGCTTTTTATTTTTCAAATAATATTTTTAAAATTATAAAACACTTCTCCATGAAATTTGAGAATAAAAAAGAAAACCGACTTTTCTTGCAAAATAAATGGACGAAAAATATTTTTTTAGTTAAAAAAATATTTTAAAATATTTTTTTTTGGAAAACCAAACAACCCATTAGGGCATGGTGGCAAGAGTGGAAGGGTTAAATGCATATAGGTAACTGCAAATATAGTGAATTACAAATATATCCCTATAAAATTTAATTTTTATATATTGTCCATACAAAAGTTCTAATATTTTTAAAGGTTAATTTCATACAGGTCTCTACAAACATGATGAATAGCAGATATATCCCTGCAAAGTTCAACTTTCATAAATTATCTCTACAAAAGCCATAATGTATTCAGATATATCCTTCTGGTTTGGATCTGTTAAAGAGCTGTTAATTTTTTAACAGTAGAATTGTGAAATGACTATTTTGCCCTTGCCCTCTTCATCTTCCTCTTCCTCTTCATGCTGTGGGAGCGGATGGCGGCGACGGCGGCGACGGCGACGGCGACCTTGCGGAGCTTGTCGGGGTTGCGACAAATGAGGATAAGGAAGAGGCGGAAGGCGAAGGCGCAGCCGATGCCGTCGGAGACGCCCGTGACGACGGCCCACGCGGGCACTATGACGGCGACGACGATCAGATCATCAACGATGACGACGAAGAAGAAGGAGGAAAATGAGGATACGAAGAAAAAAAGGAAGAAGAAGAAGCATGAGAGGAAGAGGAAGAGGAAGAGAAGCATAGGAAGAAGAAGAGGAAGGGGAAGAGGAAGAAGAGTAAAAATGCCAATTTACCTTATTAACTTACCACTGTTAAGTATTTTAACTAAGGTTAACTAGATTTCTCTAACGAGTATTAACGGCAGGGACATATCTGAATACATTAGGACTTTTGCAGGAATAACTTATAAAAGTTGAACTTTACAGGGATATATCTGCTATTCATCATGTTTGCAGGGACCTGTATGAAATTAACCATATTTTTAAATAAGGATAATTGCCTATATACGCTTCATACGTTTGAAAATATTCGATTTACCCCTACTTTTTTTTTTTTCTTTCTAAAATACCCCTCATATGTTCCACCGTTATTCCCAAATATCCCCGTAATTATCCCCTGTTAAACTAACTCGGATTAAACATGGATTAAATGTATACCATAGTTAAAACCTAATTAAAATACCTATTTTGCCCGTACTTTATTAAACTATTCTCTTAAGTTATCATCTCTTTCTCTCCCAACTTAGCCTCATTACCCTCAAGCCCGGCGCCGCCGCCTCCGGCATCCAGTCGCCACCACCGCCAACCTCGGCGCCGGCTCCTCCACCTTCACCTCTGCGCCCAAGAAGCCTCGCCTCATTCGCACAAAAAAAAACGGCTCGCCCGAGGCTGTCTGCGTGCTATCCGCCCGGGGCCGTTCGCATGCCTGGAGCAAGAGGGCGCGGTGTTGTGCGCGGAGGGGTGAAATGGCGCAGTGTTGTGCGCGGAGGGCAGCAGCGGGTTTGCGCAGTCCACGAGGCTAGTTTGGCCTCATGGACCGAATGCGGTGGACCTCCCTCTCATTATATATATATATATATATATATATAATATTATACTATATTTATATATATTATATATATATAATATCTATTATATATATATTAGTATTAGTATAAATTTATTATAAAATATAATATCATATTATTTATATTTTAATAAGATATTCTTATATAATTTATTTAAAATTTGTAATATTTATTAATATTTAATATATACTCTTATATATTTAATTATGTTTATTATAATTTAAATTATTTAATCATAATAAATATAATAAATATATTAGTTATAATTATTATATACGCTAATTTTTTATCCCGAATTTAATTGGGAAAGCTATAATACCATAATCCAGTATCCGAATAATTGCGAATTTGTTCCTATCGTATTATTTCAAACGAATAAAAATTAAAACGAATTATATCGTATCCTCGATATTTTTTTGCCGAATCCGAATTAACTAACTAACTCCACACCAAAGGTTGTTATGCTCGATCATACTTATCGTATTTGCGTCGCCCGACTGCTTAATAATTAATGATATTTTGAAAGCAAATAAGAAAAGTATCTGTCTAGAAGGGTATATAATGAAAAGTTTTAGTTATGTATAAGGTATATTGAATTGGCAAAAGGATATTTTCAATAGATAATGCAACTGTAACATCTCCTAACTAATATTAACTCGCAGGTGTAATTAGATATAAGAATTGTCTAATAAGAAAGATTCTCAATATATTTCTATAAGAGCGTAAATAAGAAAACCGAAAGCTTTCAGTATAATAGCAATTGCCACTGTAACCCAAATCCTCACATCGGATGGAAGGTTTGTCATTGGTTATATACTTTAGACTAGGAAATACTGGCTAAGCCTTTTGCGTGGTTTGGACTCACGAGTTAATGTTGCCTATTGGCTCTTGGGTAGTTACATTTTGTAATCCCCCCCCCCCCCCGCTCCGCCCCTCCCTCAGAGCCGGTTCACACAGCTTGACATGTGTGAGTCTCGCTGAGCCAGTCTGATGACGGCAGCGAGACGAGTCACATAGCCTGGGATCTTGGCTTTGGTGGAGGACTGATCGAGGACGTCCAGGGCCTTAAAACGGGAAGTCTGTAACCCAATAGTCCATATCCGGAATGGAATGGGTTGTCATGGGTTATATATACTTACGACACTATAATCAATAACTGGCTTAAGCATTTGGGCGTGTTGGCTCAACAGTTTTGTTCTTATGGAACTGGGTCGTACCATCATGCCCTTTTTAATATATCCCTCTGATTTATTACCATTAGAAAATTATTTATATTTTAATAGCAAATAAGTAAAATGTCAATTTTGACATCATCAATATATCTCTCCAAAAGCCGCAATAGTTATAATTATGCAAAAATGCCCTCCCAAAAAATTTTCGGTGACCATTTTCTTCTTCATTTTTTTCTTTTTTAAAATCCAACACATTCCACTATTGTTACAACCTCTTTTCTCACTCCTTTTTTCATAAACTTTTTTTCTTGCGCAAAAAAAAAAAAGAAAATTGAATGGAAAAACAACACGTGTTTGATATGGGTAAAGCAACATGCGTCGTGAATGAATAAAGATGAAGAAATTCAAGTTATGGATTCAAAACTAACATAAAGGAGAGAGAGGACAAGAAAGAGGAAAAGAAAGAAAAAGAAGAGTTCTCATTGCTAGTGTTTTGATTAAGAGAAAAATGTATAATGTAAACTACGCTTCTTCTTTGTTGCTGAGTTAGCAGATCCTGAGAAGGCAGAAGTCGTGATCCTTGAGGCACTGGGAAAAAGCCCTATGTTACTACCTTCCTTTGTTTTCCACTCACGAAGCTAGGGAACTGGATTTGGGTTAAGTATTTAACCTATGATTAACTAAATTTTTCTAACAGATTCTAACGGTATGAACATATTTGAAAACATTATGACTTTTACAGAAATAACATATAAAAGTTGAACTTTGCAGAAATATATTTGTAATCCACTACATTTGCAAAAATTTATATGCAATTAACCTAATAACTAAACTGTCTCATGCAACAATAGTGACGGGTATGGGACGCAAATTGAAATGGAGCTCACCGGTGACAATAGGGTCTTGGAGCAGGCTGTTTTTTAAAATAAAATTTTAAAAAATTTATAAGCTGTCAAATGATTTTATGAAAATTTTATTTGGTCTAATAACTTTATTTCATCCAACTCAATATTAGGATAAAAGAATAATTATGAAACGGTAAATTATTTACCATCTTTAATAAAATTTAAAAGACGTTGAATCATTTATTGTCTTTTTCTTGAGATTATTTATTAATATTTTTAAATATATAACTCTTATATATTATTAATATATGTTTATTATAATTTAAATATATTTAATCTATATATATAAATTATAATAATAATATATATAGTATATATATTAATTATTATATAGCTGAATTTTTTATCCCGAATTTTTAATTGGTGAATGTATAATACCCGTATAAATCACGTATCCGAATAATTACCGAATTCGTTTTCTAGCTGTATTTTTCAACGAATTTAAAAATTAAAAGACGAATTATATCCGTACCGAATTTTTGCCGAATCCGAATTAACTAACTATACCTCCAGTCACCATGGTTGGTTTAGCTGCGATCGATCTCATCCGTTCATCTGCTCGCTCCCGACGTGCTTAATTAATTAATTGATATTTGAAGGGCAAATAAGAAAAGTATTTGCTCTATAGAGGGTATATAAGAAAAGTTAGTTATAGTATAAGGGTATATTGGAATTGGCAAAATGATAATTTTTCAAAGATAACGGCAACTGTTAACATCTCACTAACGGAATTTAACTCCAGGGGTATATTAGAAAGAACTTGGAACATAAGAAAGGTATTTTCAATATTTGCTTTCTAAGAGGGGTAAATAAGAAAACCGGAAACTTTTCAGGGGTATATAGGCAATTGCCCCTTTTCAATAGAGTCGTGCTACCCATACACCCCATTTAGAGTTGTAGATCCTACAACTCCTTGATCCAACGGCTGATATAAACTTAGTTTAAAAAAAAAAAAAACCAGTGTTAACCTCACTCCCACATTTTATCCCCTCACGTTTTCCCTCTTTTGCCCTAAATTTTGGCGCCAGCGTGCTAAAGAGAGAGAGAGGCGAGCGCTGTAGCGTGAGAGAGAGAGGCGAGCGAGCGAGGCAGCGAGCTAAAGAGAGAGAGGTGAGCGAGCGAGCGACCGAGAGAGAGAGGAGAGCTCGAGCGGGAGCGGGAGCAGGGCGCGAGAGAGAGTGNGGGATAGGCAAAAGATAAAAGTGGCTTGGTTCGGTCCCGGAATGGAGAAGCGTATACCGATAGGAGAGAACCCTCTCTCAACTTTTAGATACTTTATATCTATTTCCCTCACTGTCTATTCCATTCATTTCAGTAACTGCAGCAGGGTAGGATGATTGATCCGATGGGATAGGTGGTGCCGTCTTCTTTATCTAGTTTTGTTTGATGGAGTACGCGTACGTGCTATAGAATTGCTGGACTCCGGTATCAAGGTAGCGGCCGGTATTGGCCAAAGTACATAATAATCCGACATCTCCACTGCAGACAGAACTTGTTTTAGCAATGAGTCCTGCTTTGACTGACTGAGATTTCTTTACTGACTGCAACCTTTTTTTCTAATCAATTTACGGCAAAGTAGTGATCTCTCGCTATAGCTTGCATTTTGAACTACTCTTGCATCCAAAACGGACCGGAGCATATAAGGAGAGTCTCGTCCCTGTGTACAGGAGGATGGTCCTATAACTCCTCTGACCTCTCTCTTTGTGAAAACCCAATTTCGAGAGAATGTGACTGCTCTGAGCTATTGATCGCTTTTAGCCCGTTCGACGCGATTGAATTCCGAAGCTCTCTAGTCCGCCCCTTGTTGTCCCCTGAACGAAGGATCGGGATCTAGACCGTAGCCAATGCCTGAGTCAGTAGTTCATTGGATCATTAGAGATCGGCTTCCCTTCGCTCGTTGAAACAAGGAGAGGCCACCCGAACGAAGAAGTCGCAGAAGCCGGTGGACCGGCTGGAACAAGTAGAGGGGAACCCACCCTCAGAGGGGTTTACTTCTCGCCTGATAGGGGGAGGAGGAATTGTTGGAAGGCCATCGAAGAATCGGTTTCATCGAAGGGATAAGCAGATAAGAGAGGCGCAGATAGACAATTGAGGGATGGAAAGCACTGCTGAAGACAACTCTTTCCATCGCCCAAGGCGCGGGTACCAACAAGGGCACTCCCAACTCTTCTGGAGCGTGTCGCCTCGGCCAATTCCAATAACCTCCTTCGGAAAAAAGGTCACCTCCCCCAGGAATTATCAGCATTCACCCGCTCACCCGTCCAATCCGAAAGCAGTCCACCCCACCGGAAAGTGAACATTGAGTCGTGTTCGGTCTGACCTACCGGGACGGAGGGGGACTTGAACCCGCACACAGAGAAATGAATCTCTCATCCGTCCTCTGCAGCGGAGCATGTTTATACCATATGCTCTATCCCTTAGATGTATGAATTTCGAGCTGGGGTGGGCAAGTTGAAATATGGACTGAAGGAGATATGGTTAAGTCCATATTTCATAGGTATTTACTTAAAAATCAACTTGGGGCGGGGAATAAAGTGAGGTTGAAAGCTGTTGACAGACAGAACTCTTTTGCGTGCGTGAAATTGAGGTGGGGTGCTTTCCTATGCGGTGGTAGTTCGGTCCGCGTGGCGACCACTCCACCAATTCGATTCTATCTCCCGAATCTTCTCCAAAGCGGCTTGCCTTATCAATCGAGAATGTTCGAATGATAATGACATGACTGAACCAGTGCTTGAACCCCATACAAGGCGAGGGCTCTCGAGATTGAAGTAGTCGAGTTGGGGTTGTGGAGGACATGATAAATATGGGAGTTGGACATAAGATTTAGCAGTCCCGACCACATAAAGTTATACAGCCACCCAGTAGTAGTTTTGCCCCAACTCCTTGCTGTCTGTAGCTCATTCTGCTTCTCCGAACGGGGCGTGGGGAGAAAATCGGGGTTTGAGCCCGACTTGCCGGGCCCGGGAACAGCGATGGAACGAGAAATCCAATCGCCCATTCGCCCTAATTTTCAGAACTTCATTCCCTCCCCTCGGCTTGGATGGCAGTCGATAGATGGCTTTCCCCCTTGCCCCTATTCCACCTGCAGACACCCGGGACAATCATGCTTTGGTCTTTTGTGACGGGCTCTGTTTATCAGAACCTAATTTCATATCTTTTGATCGGCCGGATTCCCGATTCGCCTATTCGGTTCGATGTCCTTTCTCCCGCCGATTGAGCTCTGCCTGCCATCTCAGCTTCTAGACTTGGAATTGTTTCCTCAACCGGGTAAACGACTGCCTTTTACCCTTTGTACTCCGTTAAATGGATTCTGGTTCAACTGCTTGAAAGAATGAATTCTTGCTTGCTGGTAGTACTGCCTCTGATGCAGCTAACTATGACTCTATCCACGATGCTACAGTTTTCTATCCGACCTCTGCAGGCGATGGATCTCACTCATCGGAATCAGGATCTCGTTACCGAGGTATGGATATTCGAAATGAGAAAAAAATCATCGGCTGGATCAATGGCTTGGAACAGAAGGTATGCTGCAAGCTCTGTTGCCGGTTCGAATAAGGGTAGTGAACAAGAGCATCTGCTGGTTCAACTACTGCTTATGCCGGATCTGGCCCCTCTACCTTTTATCTGGTGATAGGCCTACCTTTTCGTCTACTCCTTTGCTACAGCCTTACCTACTTGATGAGCTTCTCAAATGTTTTAGCATCAAAGGCAAAAGATCATTGAACTTTCATTCGAGANATCAAATATTTACTTTAGTACCCTTTAGTTTTAACTTTGTCACTACTTTTTTTTCCTTCGTTAATATTTGGTTAAATTATATACAAAAAAAACTTCGGATACCTTATCTAGATTTATCGAATATTTACTTTAGTACCCTTTTTAATTTTAATTTTGCCACTGATTTAACGAAAAAAATTAGTGAAATGGAGAATAAAAAGAAAAAAAATGAAACCACATGGTACTAAAGTGAGAAAGTGCGAAACCACAGGGGCTAGCTCGATACACTTTAAACCACAGGGTACTAAGTGAGAGAGTGTGAAACTACGGGGGAGGTATTTGAAGTTTACCCAAAATTTTATAATTGGCTAAATAATACTGTTAAAAATTATTTAGCCGAATGACTTTCCTTTTCCCTAATTCAGTGCCATTGTGGCTAACTCTTCAAGAAGACAGTGAACGATTCACCGCCTTCTAAATTTTCTAATAAAATGGTGAATGGTTCATCGCCTTTAATAAGGCGATGAACTATTCACAACTTTTAAGCTTTTTCCACCTACTCCATCCTTTACTAACTAATGAACATAAGTGGAATGTGAGGTAGTGGAGATAGAAAGAAAGATAGTTAAATGATTCATGTTTTTATAAAGACGGTGAATCACTGTCTTTACTATTTTTTTCCCATCCTTCCTCACTCCACATTTCTTTTATAATAAATTTCAACAATAATAAATTTTGACAATAATCATATTTTCAACAGCACGAAACTTTTGAAACAAATTTCAACAAAGAAAATTTGGACAACGCTTTGCAGTACGCTAGACTGAAGACTAAGGAAACCTCGACGAGAAAAAAATCATTCTCCTGACAAAGCCACTATAGACTTTTCTTTCTACTTCGATTTAGACTTCATGTAGATGTCTTGTTACGTCTCCCCAACCTCATCTCTTCTCTGGCTAGAGTTAGCTAGTAGTATAGCTCCAATTAATTGGGTTGTCGCTGTCGCTAACATAGGGCCTTCTCACCTTTTGCCTTTCGGCCGGGTTTTGAATTGGATGCCTATATCGCTTTTTTTGTGTCATGTTGATGCTATTGCTATATTCAAATCAAATTAAAGAATAGAATCTAAACTAGACAAGTTGCTTAGTCCCGTGAAGTCACCTTCGGAGTTGAAAACCAAGAAGCTTTTTACCTTGACCTACTGGTCTTAGCCTTTCAAAGGGCATCTTACCGGAGGGAAAACACTCAATTAAGGTCGAGCTCCGCACTCAACTAATAGATTATTTTGCTACCGAATTCTAGTCCTTCTTGCTTGCGTCAAATCTCAAGCATAAATGAACTCGCACTGTATAAAAGCACATAGCCTAATAGCTCAAGAAGTTCCTTTTCTTAGGGCACGATGGAACTTCCCTTCCTTTACTTCTCCTTCTCCCCATTGAGATAGAATAGGAGTAAGATAGTGGCAGGACGTTGAAGGCTGACTTTCCTTTTCTGCCCTCGAGAATCAAGATGTATCAATATAAAATAAAAACTTGAAGAAAAAAGAGACTATTGGTGGAATAATATGAAAAAAAAATACTGTATTTGTATGTAAATGTTTAGTTTGTCAGCAAATCAAGGCGGAACACAAAAAACCAGCCGGCCTATTCCTTTAGCTATTCTTGAATGGAAATGGGAACACAAACCAATGGATTTTGTCTCAGGTTTGCCCAGAAGTTCTAATAATCATGATGCTATATGGGTGATTGTTGATAGGTTGACTAGGCTCTCGTGGCTGAATTCATCCTGAATCTGATCCATTTTTTGGTTTGTGGGGGGATTTCTTGGTATTCAAGATACCATAAATCCCTTTACTTGTAAAATGCCTAGGTTCCTCACGTTATTTCCACTAATCCAATTTTGAAAAAGTCCTACAAGACTTATATAAAGCAGTTTTTCGATAGTGCTTTGCGTCTTGGTCTAGTTAGCCACTGCAGAATGGAGACACTAAAAACAAAAAAGCACAAGAGACAAATTACACAAANTAGGATCTCCCATTCGTCAAAAAGGCCGTTCCTTCTTTTTAAAGACCAATCATGTATTTCTATATGAGATAATGGAAGAAATGGCGAGCTGTATCAATGATTCTCAATGGAGGATCGGGGCTTTTTTGACCAATTCTTGTTCAAGTCCGAAAAAAATCCGTTCGAGAAAGAAGAAGATCAATTTAGGGTTGAACCAAGAACCTGATTGTGTGGTTATTCTGGATGCAGATAGAAAGTCTTCGGTCATACTGGAAGCTGATCGATCACAAATACCTATTGCATCCTTAGTTGATTCTACGATCCCATTGGGATCCTTTAAAAGAATCACTTATCCCATTCCAGCGAATGATCCTATACAGTTCGTATATCTATTTCGTCATTCGATCACGAAAACAGTGATTCTTGAACGGGGAAGAATCGTTGCGATGAAGGAGAAGAAGGAACTCATCGATCGACCTTTTCCAAGAAGAATTGGTTTTAGTCGATCGGTCGAGTGGTCACCAGCTAGTGAGACCAGTTTATGGATTGAACAAGAATAGTACGACTTCGGGCTGGGCTGGATGGAACAAGTGCGAACAATCTTCGTACACAGCAGCCAACGTAACGTCCCGGGGCGGGGCGCTCTGACGATGCAGAGAGCAAACAAAGGCGAGTTTTAAATTTGCATTTGTAGTCTTGTTGCACGGTAGAAGAAATTCCATCGTCGCCTTATCTGAAGACGTAAGGCGAGGCCCTGTTTTTGCAATGGAAGAGGAGAAAGGGGAGTGTAGCGGGCGGGGAGAGGCGGGACAAGGAGAATCGATCGTTAATGGTGGTGAAGCAGAAGGAGGGCCTTCCTGGAGGTCACATTCCGGGTAAGCAGGGTCGCAGGGACAGACATAAAGCAGCATGTGAAGCTAAATTCCATAGGGGGGAAGTGGGGGAGGGGACGGACCCGCTCGGAAGGACGGACCGGTAACCTGCATCCGATGATAAGCCGGGAGGCAAGGGACGTGTTACGTAGTCCACGTCCGCTCCTCGGAATAAGGGATTCCCGGAGATATAGATAAGGATGAAAGACTGACTTCTATCAATGTCCGTCCCGTCGATTCCCATGATCCCTGATTCGGGTGGAGAAATCCACGTGCCGCAGGTAGTGCTTCGGAAGGGAAAGAAAAAAAGACAATTACGCATGCTATCGACTGAATCGAAGGTGCTTGTTCTCGGGGAGAGAGAGGGAGAGGGGGGAGCTAATAACCCCATTCAATGCTTAGCAATACATGACATTTCCACGCACGGGGGACATTGCCACGAGCGGAACATTGAATCTCGTATCTGGTACTCCTACGCTCCATTTCATGGCGGGGAAGGCCGCCATCGCATTCAGCAATCTTTCTTTGTACCATACCCCACGGACAACTCACTTGTATCTCCTCCCCAGCCAGTTATGGAGGGGTTAGTAGGAATGGAAGGGTAGAACACCCCATTCGAAACGGACGGACGGAATTTTCTACCCTTTCATCCGTCTGCCCTTTCTGAATCAACTACCTCGATCGGGAGGGACAAAAACCCTTCCTGACACTGCATCTTACCTCTCGTTCGCTATTGACCGACTGGCGGCATCCCACCGATGATGGGCATTATCTGATTCAATCGGAAGCAGTTATTCTACAATGCTGAGATCCCTGCTCCATAGGTGCGAGGTGGCGATAGAAGGCAGAGATGGAGAATCGGGCGAGTGCTTTTCATCTCTCGGGGAGGGCTGGCCGAATATTGATTCTGAAATGAAATTGATAAACAGCGAGAGGTGGGGATAGAACTATGGAGAGGGGAGCTTTTTCTCGACGATAGTGCACTAGGGAAACCATGGAGCGTCAATAGCGAATAGGTAGGTCCAATGAGTAGGTCGTTATGCATCAGGTTAGTAGGTCGACTTGACCACCGATCGTGGATGATGACTAGAAGGACCGGATTGACCTTTTTCAGATCCTTTCCTTTTGTTGTTGTTCCAGTGGTATAGAGTTCGGGAAGAATAGAAGGTCAAGGACGGGAAGGATAGGCCGTGGAGGTGATAGCAGTGACCNAAACACTCTCTTCTCTCCCTCTCTCTCTCTAGAAGGTAAAGGAGAAGAAGAAGAAAGAAAGAAAAGGAAGGAAAAGAAGGAAACGAAAGTGAAGAAGAAGACAAGGAGAAGAAGAAAACCTCTTCTCTCCTTCTCTAGCTTGGAAAATGAGCGAGTTTAGAGGTAAGCTTTGCCTCTTCTCATGCTAAATTCCAAACTAGGGTTTGGATTAACCTAGGAATGGTTTTAATGGAGTATTTAGAGTCTTTGAAGCTTTCTTTTTGCTTCTTTTGAGATCAAAACCATGGTTTGGTATAGAGGTGAAGCTTGAAGGTGAGCTTCAACACCTCTCATGGTGAAACCCAAACTAGGGTTTTGATTGAATTAGTAATGGTTAGAATGGACTTTTTAGAGTACCATGAAGCTTCTTTTGCTTCTCAATGAGATCAAACCCTAGGTTTGATGATGCTATGGAGCTAGGGCACCCAAATTGGGGCTTTTGCTCATGGGGATTTCTAAGTGCAATTGACCCTCTAGAAACCTAATTGGGGGTATTTCCGACGCGTTGGTGCGCTCGGATTAATGTTACGAAAAGCCAATGTAAAGTTATAGACATATAAGCCTAATTTGGCTTCGTTATGCCGCAGGTAAAGAATGAAGAGTCTGAAAATTCCAAAAAAATCATCGGAGCACCTTTGAAAGCCTACGAGGTGGGTGGTGCTTCTCAAACTCATTGAACTTCTCTCTATGCCTAATGCGTCATTCATTTGAGCATATTTGTATATATTGTTGCATACATTTTAGGGTAAAGTGATGATGGAAATGTAATGATGCATGATTGTGAGTACAACTTGCATAATATGATGAGTGAGAACTATGTGATTGTCGAAAACCCTATGTGTATGCATGAGAGAAAAGTGAGCACCCAAAGTGAGCAAAAGAACAGAGTGACACAATGACATAGATCGAGTGGCATTTGATAAAGTTAAAGTGAAACGACACTAGAGATAGTGTGAGGTAAAGAACCAATGTAATGTAAAGAATGATGAAAATGACAATGTTTAAAGTTAAAGTAATGTGGGGAGTAAAGAACACGTAGTGCTAGAGGTAGCCAAAAGTAAAGAATGTAAAGAATATAATTGCTAGAGTTAGCAAAAGTAAAAGAAAAGTAAAGAACAACGATTGTTAGAGTGGCAACATAAAGTGACATAAAGAACACTAGAGCTAGTGTAAAGTCAAGATTGAACTTATAAATCCTTTGAGTTAAGGATACGATCATACTTGCTATGAGTTCCGTGCTCGAGGGCGGTCGCTCCCTCGCGGGCGATGCGCTCCGGAGTTATGCATCACGGGTTGGAGTAAACCCGAAGGACGGTCCTAGCGGGTGAGTTCCTGCGATGATGGACTTAATGTGAAGCAAGTTAATGTGGCGAAACCCCCGGGTTAGCCTTGAAATTAAAGAATAAAGAATAAAGAATAAAGAACAAAGACCAGAGAACAAAGAACAAAGAGTAACATGAAAAGAACAAAGAATTTGCATAATCTGCATTTATTTAATGTTGAGCATATTTATGCTTTATTGTTCAGGCATATTAGTATCATGTATAGATTGGTTACCATATGCAGCTTATTCTTTCTATTATGCCTGAGTTAGCCCTAGTGGGAAAGTTGGTGATGTTGAGGCCGAACCCACTGGGAACTTTGTTGTAGTTCTCACCCCACTATTTCCACAGAGTCGGGTACCGAGCGAGCCGGCGAGCGACCGAGGTAAAGATATCGCGCCTTAGTCAGAGGCCACCAAAGTTGGGTTACATTTTGTTAGTAGACACCCTTTTATCATCTTTTGTACTTGATGATTAGTGATGTAAAGAAAGAATGTAAAGCTCATTTTGAGGAAATGATGAAATTATGTAATGAAATGCAAAGAATCCTAAATGTAAGAGAAGGATGCAATGTATATGATCAAAACCGAATCATAGTACAAGTGAATGTTTAGTTTTTCTTTCTTTCAATAATGGCTATTGCTTACCCTCGTGTAAGCCGTTTGTGTATGTTTCCGCTAGTGCTTTTCTCTATTGATGAAAATGTACATGTGATGAGCCTTGGGCGGATAGGAGAAACTATGTCCGTTCGGCGTCTGTTTGACGTGCTCGGGTCGGGCCAAATTGGTATCGGTCCCGGGGCGTGACATCGGCACGATTTACGACGGATGTGGTTTGTTACAGGGGAAGTAGTTGGTATAGAACAACCATCGAAACTCTTCCCACGATAGCGGCGAAAGATCGGAAGCCCAATTCTGCTTAATTCGCTTCCACCATACCTTCGCAGTCCGCTCTAAGTAGTGTGTGGCGAGGTAGACCTTATCTTTCTCCAGTGTGTAAAAATCCTCGAATAAGGTCTCCATCGAGTCCACCCACGACTCAACTATCCACGGCTTAACCTTCTCCCCTTCGAAGATTGGTGGGTCAAACTTTCGGAACTTCATAAGAGCCGCAAGCACGCGTTCTTTCTCCGCTTCTTCGGCCGTCGCATCGAGCATCGTAGAACCCGACGTCGCCGGAGGAACACTCGCCGGTGGAGGACATGCCGCCACCGGAACCGCCGCAATACCCTCACCCTTGGCCGCCATAGGCGCACGAGCCGGGGGCGCGGGTTGATCACGGCCTTCAGTAGCCGTTGTAACTGTTGTCGCCAAATGCCGCTCCATAAGCCCTTGGAGCTGCTCAAACCAACTCTCCTGGCGCTGCACCACACCAGCCAGTGCAGTAATCTGCGCCCATAACTCTTGTATCTCGCTAGACCCGACTTGCTCGGGCACCTCAGGAGGTGGTGTCGGAACGGATCTACGCGTGTAGCGTTTTGGAGACATTTAGTTCCTGCAACGCAACAAACAGGTTAATCATTTTAACTCGACGACTTCGTCGAAATTCGTAGATAACTCGACTCAATTCCTCCATCGGCGAAAATACACCAGTGTATTGGCTCCAACTCTTAGCTTCATGTTGTCGGCCGCCAACACAAGCACTTCGAGTACGGAACTAACACCATTCGGGTTCATCTCTAGTCACACTAGAGGTCCATACCAGTTCCGACCCAATCGGATTCTTCCTCCACCGATATAGGTTTATGTCTCACTCACGCACCTATAACCTTAGAGTTTGCCATCCTAAGGTCTCCTAGGTCCGTCCTAGACTCTCTCCCTTTACTTGCTCTTAACTTGCTTTGATACCACGTATATCTGTCACGCCCCGAGACCTCTACTAATTTGGTCCGGTTCGGGCGCGTCGAACAGATGCCGAACGGACAGCACTTTTCCTGTCCGCCCAAGGCTAAACCATAAGATCATGTACAAGAATTTGCCCAGGAAAAGAAATTCAATACATACATGATCAACTAGAAGCACACAAGTGCCAAACAAGTAAGAGTAAGAACCACAAGTATATAACAAGTGAATAAAGAGAGATACATCTAACTATTACAACCATTTAACATTAATTCTTTTAATTACATTTCCATCTTCCAAAATGTAATACATAATCATGTCCAAAATACATAAGTGGCTCTCCAACATCTATCCAAAATATACATCATATGTCTCTAGTACACGAGGGTACTCTAATGCATATAGGAAAGCTACTAACTACCTCAGGGCACTATGGCCTTGCCGCGGTCCTCGCCCGGCGCTGTGGTACTCGGCCCTGCAACAAAGTGGGGTGAGAACTATATAAATATAGTTCCCGGTGGGTTCGGCCGCCGACTCCGCCGATCTTCCCACTAGATCTAAGCAGGCATAAGTAGATAGATAGATAGATAGATAGATAGAATGCACTACAACTATTCTACCATGCCTTCAATGCAATGCCATGTATGAAATAATCATCATGCAACAGTGTACTATCATGCTGGAATGATATCAAGAGTATGTATATGAACATAGCAATGCAATCTACAACATACACTATGACTACTCAAGGTAAGAATGCAATTCTACTATGCCATTCATGTTCATTACCCAATTTACTTGGCTAACCCGTAGGTTAAACCCTCGACTCACTCTCAATCTCGTAGGTGAGGAGAAGCTGCACTCGCACACCGAGACCGTCTGCGGGACAACTACGTCTACCCCTATGTGAAGTACTCCGAAGACCACTACTGCGGTGGAGCAATCACTGACAAGCAAAACAGACTAGTGAGTATGATCTAATCCTCACAAGAGGATACCCTATTTACTAGGGTCATAGTGCTTCTACTGCACAATCACAATGCATAATCAATGCCGGGACTTCTACCATCCCTATGTTCATGTCATGTTCACTACACTAGACTCGATGCCACTCGTTCGATCATTTGTAGTAAGTTTTCTAACTAATTGACATGCCACTCCTTCATGTTTAGTGTTTCTACTACACTAGTTCAATGCTACTCTACTAGGCTATATATGTCGAAGTTCGGCTCTTTATGATGCTATAGGATTCCATGTCACAAGACCGAATCCTCATGCTGCCCTAGTCCATGTGTCCAACTTACAAGTTACACTACTAAGAAAGCATGCAAGGAATTAGAAGTGCAACTATCTACTAATCCTATAATGCACAATATTCATATATGATGAATATAAAGAACTTAGACAAAAAAAGAAGCTCGGTTGCTTCGGGATGGACACCCCCACCTTCTTATGCTACCACAAGGCTAGGGTTCTGATTTCGTGATTTTTAGATGCTTCCTCAGCGTTCCAGGCGAATACGAAGCCAAAAACGGGTTTTTCACCAATATCTCCTCGTAGCCTCGCTGAATGCTCAAACCGAGTGCACGAACATGTTCGGGGACCTAATAATTAGGTTAGAGAAGGGTCAATTGAGATCAAAATCCTTCACAAGAAAAACGCCTCTTTTGGATGCTCTAGAAGCCCAATATTGCAAAATGCCATCTACTAGAAATTATTCTTACAATCAATGAGTTCATCCACCTCTAGAGATCCATTAGAGTCCATCTAGCTAGGTTCTAAGAGATCAAAGCCAACCCTAGCACTTCTACCATGAGAGAGGGTTGAAGCTTACCTCTACTAACTAGCCCAAACCAAGAAGGAGATAGAGAAGATGATGGGAATCCTCCTCTTGATCTTCTTTTCCTTCTTCTTCTTCTTTTCCTTTTTCTCCTTCTTTTCTTCCTAGAGAGAGAGAGATATTTGGGTGTAATTGTGTTGGAGGGAATGAGAGAAAGAGAGAGAAAAAATACCCACTTAACCCCTCTCATTGCACAATTGCTAAAAACCCCCTCCACTTTGCTTCTCTTGCCCTGTCGAGACTGGGCAGTTTTCGGGTGCGGGGACCGATCCCTCTATGGGAGGACCGGTCCTCGAGAGCTGCCTTACATGCAGAGCTCTCGGGCCAGCCCTTCACGCGCACGGGGACCGGTCTCCCCCGCCAAGGACCGGTCCCCGACAGCTGAACTCTCAGGACTTAGCCGATTTTCCTTGCTTTTTGCTAGCTACGCGTATGGGGACCAGTCTCTCCCGCCAGGGACCGGCCTGTCACGCCCCCGCCCCGAGGCCGCTACCGATTTGGCACAGTTCGGGTGCGGCAAGCGGACCGCCAAACGGACAGAGTCTCCCCTGTCCGCCCAAGGCTCAAATGACGAGATTGTGTACAACAAGTTCCCAAGAAAACACTTGAATACATACACAATCATACAACAACTAAAGCACGAACAGTGCTGAACATTACAAGAGCAAGCGTCACAAGTAGAAGACATACAAGTGAAACAAAAGAGAGATACTTAACTATTCTCCCTTTACACCTTTCTCCTTGTTTTAATAGAAAGAGCCAGTAGTCAGACTGCAGCTTTGATAGACTGATCGATCGAATAGAGATAGCTTAGGTCAAATCTGTTGGTAGGCCCTTGGTTGCAAAGAAGAAGAGCCCAATTGAAGAGAACTCACGGCAGGTTTAAGTCCTAGATGAGAAAGGCGATGTTCGCTAACCACCTAACCATCAGCAGATCAGCTTTCCTGGGCAGGTGAGGCTGTTCTGATTGATCCTAATCATGCGAAGCCCACGGAGCGGTATTAACTAAAACATTTCAGAAATCGTGCTTTCGATTGCAAGGCCAGAACAACCAAGGCACCCGATACGAGCACCGATGTGAGACTTACCAGTCCCATAAGAAGTTTGATTGAATTCAAAATAAGCTTTTCACGGGCGAAGACTACCTTGAAGTTCGAAGATGTAAAAAAAGGGCATGGGAAGTGGCAGACAAGCGACTGAACTAGGCAATTTTAGGCATTGAGGATTGATACATTTAATTACAACTTGCATTCTTTTCCAAAATATGAACATAAGCTTACATTCTTCAAAAGATAAACATTAGTTTACATTTATCTCAAAATACCTCACATCCTATACATCATCTACTCTCAATACATGTATAGGGTAACTCTAATGCAAAATAGAAAAGTAAACTACCAACAAGCACTAGGGCGCTAAGCCCATAACACGATCCTCTGCCGATCCGCTCTCGTGTGTACCTGTACCCCAAAACCACACGAGGTGAGAACTATATAAATATAGTTCCCAGTGGGTTCGGCCGCCGACTCCGCCGATCTTCCCACTAGGTCCAAGCTGGTACAGATAGATAGACAGAAAGATATATGAAAATAAACTGCTACTATATCTACTATGCCATCAAAGGAAAGGAGTGCATGGATTATCATATAGCAACAATCTACTATAATGCTAATATGCCTCAACACTGAAATGAATACAACTATAACATAGTTATGCAATGCACTATGTCTAATCATGGTATGAATGCAATCCACTTATGCTATTCACGTTATTGCCCAATCCACTAGGCTACTTTGCCTAAGATCTCAAATCTAGTAGGTGAAAAGCTACCTCATTCTTGTCTCATTCGATTCATGTCTTAAGGGTCCTAAGCAAAGAGCTACCCCACTCCTCGCCCGACTCACATCTCAAGGTCTGACTCAATCTCGAAGGTCCTAGGCAAAGAGCTACCCCACTCCTTGCCCGACTCACATCTCAAAGTCCTAGGCAAAGGCTACCCCGCACTTTGCCCGACTCACATCTCGACCTACTAGGTACAAGGTTACTCCACTCAAATCTCATAGGTGAAGGAATAGTATATCATGAATGCATGAGCAATAAGTAAGCTACTATGAACACTAGTAAGCTACTATGAACAACACAACAACTATGGAAACGAGCTATCATGAACAACGATAATGAGTATGACTCAATAGGTAACCAAATCTCATGGTGAACTCGGGGTTCACGAACATATCTCACGTGTAAGTCTCATAGGGGAAAGTCTCACTGAACTATTTCCCGAGACCGCCTGCGAACAGCACACAGACCGTCCAGACAGCACACTGACTGTCCCTCTAGTGACCAACCTCCGGAGTGCACAGCTTATGGGGAGCGACCCCTCCAAGCGCAGACAGGCTATGTGAGCACGATCAACTCACGAACATCAGCAACCTACCCTCTAAGGGTAATCTCATCATGGAATCAAGGTGTTCTTGTACCCAATCTCATAATGTCACAACTACACTAATGTTCTCATGTCAAGGTCATCAACAATCATATGCCTCACATCATAGTTTTCTATGACTAGATGCCACTTGTCATAGTTTTCTAAACTAGATGCCACTTTTAACACTAGTTTCGTCATACTAATTCTTTAATCACATAAATATTAATCATCACATATAGGGTCTAGGTTCTCATGCATACTAGATCATGGATCAATCATCAAGATGTATAGCTACTAGCATGCAAATATAAGCAATAACCATAATCATCTAGCACCTATATGCAATAAATACAATATGCAACTTGATCGATTAATGTACTCAACTAAAGTTTAATCCACATTAATCATGCCCTTATAGGGTTTCACAACACTATGTCCCAATCACATGCATACTAGGTACAAGTATTTAAGCAAATCAACTTTACATTACTCTACTAGCATGCAAGAATATATATCTATGTATATACATTTATCATCTAGCACCTTATAATGCAAAGCTCGATATGCATAATTGATCAACATAGAGATACTGAGACATAGGGAGAAGCCCGATTGCTTCGGGATGACACCCCCCACCTTTTATCGCGTTCCGATTGCTCGTCGCCACTCGCAATCGGCCTCCCACGGCGCACGCCGCTCGGCTTGACCCAATCCGCGCGCGACCACCAAATGACCTCCGATCTGCGATCCGAAAATTAAAGGTCTTCAGTTTCTTGTTACGATGCTTCAAATCCGTTTCCAGGATTTTACGACGTCGCCTCGGCCCTCCAGGCGGAAACGAAGCCTAAACGTCCGCTTCTTTAATAACTTCTCACCGGCTCGACGAATCGCCGAACCGTCGCTTCCAACGCGTTCAGTGACCTATCAATTAGGTTTATACATGATCAATTTAGATCAAAACCCCTCATAAGCAAAACCTCTCTTTTGATGCCCTAAGATGCAACTATGCAAGAATTCATCATTTGATCTCTAAATTCGAGTATCAACCATCTATTTAGCATCTAGGAGTTTCACTAAACCCATTTCTAAGGCATACAAATCGCTACTTAGCAATCTATCATTGTTGCTATCAAAGCTTACCTCTTAAACCCAAGCTTTCTTCAAGCCAATGGTGAAGAAAAAGAAGGCTTCACCTCTAAGCAAGCTTTTTCTTCTCCAAATCCACCTCCAATTCTCTTTGGTGGAGAAATTGCTAGAGAGAGAGAGATCTTTCTCTTTGGTTGTAAGTGAGAGGGAAGGAGAGAAAAGGCTCAATTCTTCATATATGTATATATACATATAGGAAACTTGACCTCCAAGTTTTATCCAAGAACACTACTCACATTCAGGCAGCTCGAAATCTGATATCTTTCGCCGGAGCCCTCTGAATATCCGTTTGAGCTCAAATTTGACAGTCATGTTTGGTTTAACGTACTGAACAAGAATATATCTTAAGTTTTCAGTTTCGACCTCGTTTGGTCACTGAAAGCTACACCGAACTGTAATATTTATCAGATAACTGTTGGATTTTATTTCTCACTCTACGGGTGTCAGAAAAATATGAAACCTTAAATCTAGCCTCATAAAAATATTTCTGACTTATCCTCCAATTTTCATAATTCTCTGAGACTGTGTATTTTCTGCTAATTTATCTGTCCTGTTTCTCACAGAAAATCCTAAATCTTCTGTTTTCACTCCGATTTCAGCACAAGTCATTCCTAACCTATATTTCACTTCTCTAAATCCAATAAAAATAGTATTTCATACTATTTTTATTTATTTTTATTTTTATATCTAAATCCGGTATATTACATTACACTGCCACCTCACCGGAACCATTTAAATGTACACCGTAACTTCATATTTTTAGAAGTCCGGTACCTTACATCTAGGAAGTCTACCACGTCCTGTGGAAAGAGATCGGGATTTTTGAGACAATTCAACTTTCAAGACACCTTCTTCTGTTGACAACCTCCTTCTCACTTCTGTCTTAAGTTTTTAGTCTTCGGCTTATAACACATTCTTCTTTAGTTCGGGACCCTTCACTTCGCCTTGTTTGATACAACCACTATTACTGGTTTTCATCGTCATAGCACCATTATCTCTTCGGCTCTCAATCTTGGGCTGTCGAGTTCAACGAGAGCTTGGATTGAAAGGCAGATCTTATATTGCGAATTTATGAAGGTAATCGCGAGTCACAACCAAACACCTCAGAATTAGGAGCACATCGCCTTTCTATTATATTGGTTGTACCATAGCTTTTTTTTGCTCTCGGTCCTAAAAGATTAATTGAGACTTCATTCCGATCGTCGTCGCTCTGGCTAACGGTGACAAACTTGCTCTCGTTTTCGTTCTTATACCGAGAGATCTTTGAATCGATCAAGTAGCTACACAAAAAGAAGATTGGTGCCATATCGGTTCAAGCTGTGAGGTTTTTTGCTTTCTTCAAATTTGCCTCTAGTTATATTTCCACCTATCTCTAGCGAGTGCCACTCTATCCCAATTCACTTTAGCAATTCAACACCTGTGGGCTTACACTTAGTTGCCTAGAACCATTAACCCCAAAACAACCCTCTGACTTCCCAAATTACTTTCGAGTTTTTTATTCTGAGGAGAGCCGATCATTCGACTATTGGACCTCTTTTGGAGAGCGATCAATTAGTTCACACTAGTTTAGAGAACGTTTTGAGTATATCCGTAATTGGTGTATTCTCTAGAAGTATTTGAGCATATTAAGATATAGTACTCTTGTTTGGCAGCCTAGGATCTCTATATTGGCTTGAAGAAGTGATCAAATCTTGAGCTAAGTACGAAAGTATATTCCATATTTTATAGTTGGACAATCTGGCTTAATTCGAGTGCTTCCGACCCCACCAAAATTTTTCACTTTCAAAATTTCTTGGTCTCGCCCAACTACCAAGCAAGTAACTGAAGATGACCATATCTTGGTATATGGGAAAGCATCTGAAGCCGAACTTCATCTCTGTAGTCTTTCAGCCGACTAGACAGGAAATCTTTTCTGACTTTTATCAACATTCATGGGGGATTTATGCAACATTTTATTCCTATTGACCCAAAGAACTGTCTTCATAAATTTCATTTTAGCTCCAATCGATCCTACTTCGAAAGAAGAAAAATCCAAAGATACCCCTTGAACTTCTTTTCTTTCAGCTTCTTATGTATAATTTATCTTCAAGTTTGAACAATCTAAGGGAAAGGAAGTTGCTAGTGATGCACTCGAGAGTGAAGCCTTAGATGATGGTTCAAATGAAGAAAAAGCTTTCTATCCCAAACCTTAGTGGTAATTTCCTTATGCTTTCCCTTTTCTTTTATCAACTCTTTATTTATTTTGCCTATTCTTTTTCAATCAGCTAGTTTGCATTTTCAACTACCGATTCAAATTTCTCTACATCAAGCTATAAATTGTTCAGCTGATGAAACTATTCAATCTCCGCTAGCTCCAAAAAAAATTAAAAGTTTCAATTGCTTATCTTTCTAGGCAAACTTTGAAAGAAGGAATTCAAGTCCGCGAACAATAAGAAACACATGCCCTCATTGATCAGCTTCAAGAAGAGAGCCGAAAATAGAGGGAAGAGGCCTTTTTTTTAAATTCTTACTAAAGTGAGTCAAAGGCCCACTTTACGAGAACTAGCGACTCAACAGCAAAAGCAAGAGGCCGAGTGACTCCAACTCAAGAAAGAGGTAGAGACTGTTAAGTCTTGTGTGTTGGCAAGTTTCGTGAAGTGAGTCGGAGTCTTGAAGAATCGGTGAGTGTCGTCGAAGATTAAAGAATTCAAGATTTCGAAAAAGTTGGAAAGTAACTCACGATGTGAATCACGACGTAAAGGTAATGTGTTAATTCATGTTATGGTGATTCATACTTAGTTATAGGCATTAGAATCATTATTATTGATGTTTAGCTGATTAGAAAGTGCTTTGGAACTCTGCGGAACCTGAAACAGTGCAAAAGTGTGAAAAATGCACTGTGTACCGGTACAGCAATTGACCCGTACCGGTACAACCATCAACTTTGGCTTCGCAAATTTTTGTTCCGTCATCGTGTAACCGGTGACAGCCTTTCGTGTAACGGTACACTGTGTAAAATCGTGAAAACTTTCTAATCCGACTACGTTTGATTCTAAAGTCTATAAATAAGCTATTGGGGTTCTCTAACTAATCAAGCATCACGAGAATACATGTTTGAGAAACCCTAGAGGCTCGGATTTCATCTAAAACCTATTTTCTACATAAAGCCTCTTTTAGGTCAAATCGAGATTTTGGATTTTGATATCAATATGTCGAATTGATCTCCGTTTCGCTTGGAGTTCGCTTCCCTGGTTTTCATCGATACTCTAAGCGAAGGATCACCATACACATAATGTTCTTCATGATGGCGTTGTGGATTCGGCGTGATTGACGGCGGTTCGTGGATTCGGATCGTGGGCTCGTGGATTCGAGTGGCGTTCGTGGATTCGGACGTGTGCGAGGCGTTCGTGGATTCGAACGTGAGGGCGTGGACAACCCGGAGGATTGCGCAAGGTTCATAGGAGGTTAAGAGAGGTTGAGTCTGTGGAGTCGGTAATCACCTTGTAATCTTTTCTCTTAGTGAATTGTTTTTTCCCGTGTTGGTCCCGTGGGTTTTTCTCCAAGTTGGAGTTTTTTCACGTAAATCTCGGTGTGATTTTAATTTTCCGCATTTATTTTTATCGCATTGAGATTTGTGGTTTTTGGCTATTACACCTATTCACCCCCCTCTAGGTGTTAGATACAATCTAGATAGATCCTTGGGCTCCTCAAAACTTTCAATTGGTATCAGAGCAGGATCTAGATAAATTGTTATCTATTGGCCGAAGGCGGAAACATTAATCGACCACCGCTCTTCGACGGCACAAATTATGCCTATTGGAATGTTCACATGAGAGCTTTTCTAATCGCTATCGATGAGCACGTTTGGCAATCAATAGAATTTGGATGGAAACATCCTATTGAAAAGGTCGAGAATGTTGAAACGCCAAAACCACGGAACAAGTGGACGAAAGATGAAAATGAGGCATCTTCATTTAACGGCAAGGGCATAAATGCTTTATTTAATGCATTGTCCCAAACGGAGTTTACTCGTGTTTCGGCGTGTGAAACCGCCAAGGAGATTTGGGATACTCTACAAGTTACACATGAAGGAACGAGCTTAGTAAAGGTCCAAAAATTGCAAATGCTAACAAGCAAGTTTGATTCTATTTCTATGGATAAAAACGAGACCTTTACCGAGTACTATACGCGTCTACAAGATGTTGTGAATACATGTGCTAACTTGGGAGAAAAAATTCCGGATTCAAAGGTTGTTAGAAAGATTCTTCGAACTCTTCCAGAACGCTTTCGGGTAAAAGTTGCCGCGATCGAAACCGTTAAGCATCCGGACGAGATGAAAGTCGAAGAGTTAGTAGGCGCTTTACAAACGTATGAGATGACTTTTCCTACTAATCAATCTTCTTCCAAGTCTTTTTCTAAAAGCACAGGGGTTGCATTAAAGTCGACGAAGGAGGAAGATAAGGATTCAAATTTCGATGAAGATATATCGCTTGCTGATTTCGAACATCAACTTGCACTATTAACGAAGAAGTTTTGTCGAAACTTTCGGAACAAGCACAAGTTTGACAAGGCTACATGGTCTAAGCAACAAACGTTTTGTAAGTCTTCATCTTCTAACGAGAAGAAGCATGCAAAGGCTTGAAAATAAAAGGATGTATTTGAAGGCGAGATCCGATGCTACAAGTGCAAAGGCTACGGCCACATCGCAACGGATTGTCCTTCAAAGAAATTGTATACTAAGAAGGCATTGCAAGCAAAGACGTGGGATGATACAACTTCAAGTGAATCAAGCTCAAGTGACGAAGAAAGAATGGAAATCTTGCTTTATTTGCTAAATCTACCTTGCCTTCGTCTAACGTTGTTTGTTTATCCTCTATTGCTACTAATTCCAATATTTCTCTTTTTCGCATGATTCTTCGAGCAACAATGGCGAAAGCGAGGAGGAATCAAACGACGACGACATAGCGGAAGCATACAATCAACTTCTTATTGAATCAAAGAAGATGGCTAAACTTAATAAGAAGTTGAGACGTCGTTTGTTGAATCTCGAAGAGAAAAACAACAACTTAACGATCACGAACAAAGCCCTCGAGGAGGAAAGGGAATCAATTTTGAAAAATAATTCGGACCTCCAAGAGAAGCTTAATGAAGCAGAATCAACAATCAAATCCTCTAAAGACAAGATTGGATTTTTTGAGCATCAATTTGAGGAAACCTACACATTCAATCAATCCTTGACCAACCAAGTTCGACAACTCAAATCCGACATACTAAAGTTCTCATCGGGATCGAAGAAATTAGATCATATGCTCGGGTTGGGTCAAACGGATAAGTTAGGCTTCGGATACGAAAGAGTTTTTGTTGAGAAGGGTTCTAAATCAACTTTGAAAGTCTCGGCAACTTTGAAAGACAAGGCGTGTCATCGATGTGGCGTCAAAGGACACATCAAAAGGAATTGCCCAAACAAAGAAAAGATGAATCGATCGACAAGGTCTTCACATCGATCAACAACTTCTAAACTCCAAGCAAATCGGTTTTCTTATGTGCAACACCAAATCCGACAGAACCCAAAAGCTAATCGGATTTCTAAACCTCAACGACAAATTCAAACAAAGCCTCAAGCGAAGAAACCACCAACGGTTGATCAAAAATCTAAGCAAACGGCACCAAACGTCGACAAGCCGAGAAAATCAAAGATCCGACAAGTTTGGATCCGGAAAGGTGATATCTTTCATTGCTTCTCGTCTTAGTTGTTTTCTTGTGTAGTGCTTTGATAGGTGCTTATTGCTTATTTTTATTCATTGCATTACATGTTTAAATTTTTTTTTTTGTGCTTTGAATTTTGTTTGTTTACAAAATTATTTTGAGGAAAGGTGTTTAGGAATTCAAAATTTTTAAGAAAGGAGATGATTGAAAATCATTATTTTGAAGTGAGAAATTTTTTCAAAGTCGCTTAAACGGTGTTTAACTTCACAATCATATTAAGTTAAATTCATATTAATTATCATTTTTACTCCACTTTTTATTATTTTGAAGATAATTTGATATATGATTTCTCAATACATATATTCATCAAAATTTTGAAATCAAATTTGATCTCTTGGTGATTAATCTATCTCGGTTGTGTGTATTGAATATGATAGATGGATATTTGCTAATAGACTAAAATTTGTCAAAATATTTTCAATTGTGAGATTGTCTAATTTAGGGGGAGTTTGAATTTATTAAAAAAAAGGGAGAAAACTCCTATGTTTAAAAAGATGTGGAAAGAGTTATATCCAAAAAGAGTGTGAAAACTACCACCACATGTAGGAAAGAGCTACCACCCCGGTCGTCCGGCAAGTGTGTGAAGCTACCACATGAAGATTGAGTTGAATAACCGAAAAGGTTGAGAAAAATTTGAATATTTTAGAATTTTCGGAGTTATAAGGTGATAGATTGAAAATGATGCTCAAAGAGCCACCCCCGGTATCATATTAATTAAATTTCTATTTTGAACGGATTGTAACAAATTGGTGTCAATTTTGTCGAATTTCTAAAAATTATTTTTCGTGAACCATTACATCTTGATGATTTTGAAACTTGAGGTCAGTTTTTATAATGAAATTTTGATGTCTCGATGCATTTTGAAATCTTATAATAATTTATTCTCATTTTAATGATTTTTGGAGTAAAATCCTTAATTTATATGAAATTAATTTAACTTGATGGATTTTTAAAGTAAATTTTTCGAAATCTGGGGATGTGTACCGGTACACAATCCCGTGTACCGGTACGGTTACTGTAGCCGCGGAAATATAACCGGTTACAGGGCTTTATTTCTCACTCAAATCAAAACCAAACTTCGCTCTTTCTCTCTCTAAAAATCCCTAGTGCTTTCCTCTTCCAGATCTACATGATTTCCCTCAGAAATTTGTGAGTATTTAGCTTGGATTTAATCATTACATCGCGTTCATGCCTATTTTTCGAAAATATTCCGAGTTGAAGCTAGATTTCTATTTTGATTTATTTTTGATGCAATTTTTTGCTGTAGATCAGTGTTTAATGACATTATCTTGCTTCTAGAACACTTGAATCACATCAAAACACATTATTTTTTGCTGATCTATTTTCTAAGTTCAATTTGCATGTAATTTCGGAATTTTTGATAAAATGTCATTTTTGATAAAAAAAATTTTCATGATCTGGTTAGAAATAGCATTTGTATGCATTCTAATGTTATTAGAAATCTTTTCGCTATTTTTACAGATTTTTTCAAAGTTTTGTTCATGCAAGGTTAATTTTTGTATAGGAAAAATGGCGTTTTCGCTTGTGTTGATGATTTTGGTGCTGATGGCCGCAAGACGTGATTGAGGTGGTGGTAGAGGTCGTCGTGGGGCCTCTAAGAGGACACGTACAGCTGAAGAAGCATCCGGATCTGATCCGGATTATCAGGCAAGCTCCCCGGAAGAGGCTGAAGAACCTGTTGCTCGTCTTGACAAGGGCAAAGGAATAGCTGGAGAATCCTCGCGTGGCGGTGGTTCTCGTGCAAGAGAAACTCGGTCGAAGCATGCCGCGGATGTTCCCCCAGAGCGACGGAGGATGTTCATGAGCAAGTCTTGTATTGGAGAGCATTATGTCAACTTCAATGATCTTATACATGACGTTCCTGACTTTAGGCGACTACTTCAGCGGGTTCCTATTGAGCCAGTTGGTAGGGTTCCTGCTCGGGCTCCTTTTTGTGTGGAACTCATTCGTGAGTTCTATATGAACGGGAAGGTACTTGCAGAAGATGAAGAGACCGGGACTTTTCTTTTTGAGACAGTTGTGCGTCAGCAGAAGGTTGTCGTTACCCCATATACTATTGGAGAGCTTTTGGGGATGAATGTAGACACTACTGGTCTTCTTTATACATCAGGAGGATTTCAATTATCATCTCACTGGGATATAGTTGTAGCAGCTATCTGCAAAGTTGGAGTGCAAACGAATCGAGCTTATGTAGAGTCCAAGGATTTGCGACCAGAGTATCATCTGCTGTCCTTGGTCTTGAGCTACAATGTACAACCAACGATTGGAACAAAAAGGATTCGTTGGGATCGTTTGCTTCTACTGTTTCTACTTGGTCACCCGGAGCAAGTATATGGATTGAACATCAACATTCCTTTTCTGATGTGGCAGCGGATGATTCATGTCATTCAGGCTTCTGCTTGACGGGATCTACTTCCATTTCCTCTTTTGATCACGAGGATTCTGCAAGATAATGGAGTGGATGTTTCTTGCGAGAAGTATGATTTTGGTCTTGGTCCAATCGATGCTGTTACCTAGGCCAAGTTGGTCAGCACTCTAAAGACTTTTCAGCAAACAAAAGGACCCTCGCGAGCAGCTCCTAGCCAGGCACCTCCACCACGTGCAGAGCGTGAGGGATCTTCCAGTTCAGGGGGAGAATCACTTCGCCATGAAGTACGATCTTTGAAGAAGAAACTGGCAGATCTTGCTAGAAAGGTGGAAGTGGGTATGAAGAGGATGATGGACAAATTAGGATGTAGGCATTATGATATTTTTCCGACTCAGCCTGTCTATACGAGGTCTACTTCGCGACATCCTCTTATTCGTCCATTTACTGGAGCTTCAAATACGGGAGGTTCTGGAGCTGGCGCTGGAGCTGATGATGATGATGACGAGGACACAGAGTGATTTCTTTGTCGAGCTTAGTCTTTCTCTTTCACTGTATTTGCTGTTTAGGGTGATGTTTTAGTTTAGTTTTTCTTGCTTATCTTTTTTTGGCATGTTTTTATTTTTGTTTTAGGCCTGTAACTATGACTTGACTACTCTTTTGCTTCTTAGTGTATTTCCTATCTATATGCTTTCTTTTGGCAATTTTTGACAAAAAGGGGGAGATCATAAGAAGAACGGGTATTGATCAAAGCAGAGCAATGGAGAGGATGATGAACAAAGGGGGAGAAGGATCGACAAAGTGGGAAAAGGATCGAGTACAATAAGAACGTTGAGAGAACATGAATTGAATGTAAGATTTCTATATCTTTTTGATTGATCTGTTTTGCAGGACTTCAAGACTTCAAGACTCCTAGTTGCGTCTAAGTCATAGAGTCTGTTTTAGGAGTTTATGATGTACTTTTGAGTTTCAAATTGTATTTGGACTACATGCGAGGGGTTCGATGTTTTGGTGATGACATTGAACTTTATTTTTTTCTTTAAATTGTAATTTTTGAGTTTGTGTGAGTTTTGTCACGAAATTGCTAAAGGGGGAGATTGTTAAGTCTTGTGTGTTGGCAAGTTTCGTGAAGTGAGTTGGAGTCTTGAAGAATCGGTGAGTGTCGTCAAAGATTGAAGAATTCAAGATTTCGAAAAAGTTGGAAAGTAACTCACGATGTGAATCACGACGTAAAGGTAATGTGTTAAGTCATGTTATGGTGATTCATACTTAGTTATAGGCATTAGAATCATTATTATTGATGTTTAGCTGATTAGAAAGAGCTTCGGAACTCTGCAGAACCCGAAACAGTGCAAAAGTGTGAAAAATTGTCACACCCCGGGACCCAGCGGAAGCTCGCTCGGCGCGTGTCCAGACCCGCCGTACGTCTAAAACATACAAGACGTCTAAGATAAAGCGGTAAAAAAGCAATAAAGAGAAAGCATCTAAGTGTATCACAGCAAGAATACAACGAAGTGCTACAACAAGAAGAAGAACATGATGCTGAAAACCCACTAAGTAAAACATAAGGTAATACAAAAGGAGTCCCATAACAAGTACTAGTCTAAATACAAGGTGGTCTCTCTATACATGGTGCAAAATCTCTCCTCCTCCTCTCAACACAAACAAAGAAGGAGTAACCACCTAAAGCAAAACGGACTCTCTCTCCGAGCTAACTACGCGACACCCTTGCCGTGGTCCCGTGCCTCCGCCTGTGCCGAAGGCTCTGAAAAGAAAACATAGAAACAGGGGCGTGAGAACTATTAAATAATAGTTCCCAGTGGGCAATTACTGACTTCAGTGAATGCGCCACTAGGCCCAAAGGCTACAACAAAAGGGTCAGTATACAAGTATAAGCCAAAGCAATAAGAACAGCTAGGAAATAAATATAAATACTATTTAACCATGATGTCTCTACTTAGCATGATTTGCATAAGTAAGAAGGCAGTTACTACAAGTATGTGCACCAGAGTATCCAACATGCAAATGCATAAGTATACAACTAATCCAATGTCCACAATGTAAATAGTAAAAATGTCATTGTTTACTATTCTAGTCAATGTCCACTTGTCACTTTAAATGTTTACGGTTCAACTTTGATAAGACCCACCCGAAGGCTGTCTGGCATAAGACCCACCGGAAGGCTGTCTGGTTTTACCGTGCCTAATGGCCCCGTGATAGTCAACATCCCCACCGTAGGAATGAGCCTTTCCCACGGCAATCCACTTCGGCGCCCAGTCCTGCACGGCGAACGTATCGCGATGGCCAACTCCGGAGTGCCGGCTTGTAGGGAGCGACCCTCACAAGCATGTGCGAATGAGCACAATGGCAAGCATGCGTATAAGTCTGTCTCAAGTACCAAGTTCTCATGTCTATGAACATGGAATGTATCGAATATCACAAAGGCCTATCACTATGTCATCATGTCTCTAACATGAAATATAGTCGATGTCCAATGGCCTATTACTATGTCTCTATGTTGCATTTTCATAGTTTACTAGTTTCAAGTGCCTCTTTATGACACTATTGTTCAATGAGTCCAAGCATGGTATCTAAGTTCATGAATACATAATTCTACTCATTTCAAACATAAGAGACATGTTCTCAACTTACAAGGTCAACTACCCTTCACAATGCATGCAGTCTACACATATGGCTCTACTATATAGAGTGCAATTTCATGATACATATAGCATGCATTTCAAGTGTTTTAAAATTCACATAAATCATGTTTAACATGGATTTGCATTCAAAAATACTTTACGACAAGTATAGAAACATAGGGGGGCCATTTTGCCCCATGCTCATGAAGCCAAACCCACCGAGATACCGAAACCCTTCGTAAGCTCCGATGAAGGTGTCGACTAGTCTCCTAGCATCCTAAAGATGTAGGAACAAGGGTCAAACAAAACTCACGATCAACCCTAAACTCAATCCAAAAGCAATATAGGCTAAGGTGGAGAAAACTCACCTAGGTGAAGAAACCCTCTCTCAAGCTCCAAAAGGGAGTTAGAGTTCTTCAAATCCAATCCAAATAAAGGTTCTAAACCCATCAATTAGGTTTCAAAGCCCTCAAATCAAAAATACCCAAAACAAACCCTAAATCCCAAAATCTAGGGTTTCATCTAGTAAAATCTAGAAAAACTTGTATTAAATGGAGAATACAAGCAACCAACCTCAAGAGAAGCTTCAATCCAAGCTCTAGACTAAGTAGAGTTAAAGTTTGATCCTCCACAAAGCTTCAACCGCAAGCTCCAAGCCACCAAAGTGAGAAATGAGGAAGAAGATGATGCTCCAAGGCCTCCAAGCAAGATTCTCTCCTTCTTCTCCAACTCCTTCTTCTTCTCCTTCTCTTTCTCTCTCTAGGGTGCAAAAGGGTTGAGAGAAATGAGGAAAAGAGAGAGGAGAAAGGCTCTCTATAGCCTTTAAAGTAACAAAATCCTGATAAGCCCCTCAAAAATTCACTCTGTGCACTGCTCGGTCTGGGCAGATTTCGCGCTGAGCGACCGGTCTCTCCCTGCATGGGATCGGTCTCTCGTGTCGAACCCGAAAAACCAACGTTCGGGAATCGGTCTCTCCCCGCCAGGGACCGGTCTCTCAGACCCTTCTCGCAAAACACGCGCTCGGGAACCGGTTTCTCCCAGCCAGGGACCGGTTGCCTCAAGTCCTGCTGCAGCACTGCGCTGAGGGGACCGGTCTCTCCTATCAGGGACCGGTCCCCGAGAGTGAAAACTCTCAGGACTAAGTCAAAACTCTAGAGATCGAACCTTTAGGCCGGAATACCATCTACGGCCTTCCACCAAGTGTGGAAAAGTTCGAAGTACACATCAAACACTCGAACCTCGCAATTTGTAAAGGTCCAGTGCGCTACAAAAATGCACTGTGTACCGGTACAGCAATTGACCCGTACCGGTACAGCCATCAACTTTGGTTTCGCAGATTTTTGTTCCGTCATCGTGTAACCGGTGACAGCCTTTCGTGTACCGATACACTTTGTAAAATCGTGAAAACTTTCTAATCCGACTCCGTTTTATTCTAAAGTCTATAAATAAGCTATTGGGGTTATCTAACTAATCAAGCATCACGAGAATACATGTTTGAGAAACCCTAGATGCTCGGATTTCATCTAAAACCTATTTTCTACATAAAGCCTCTTTTAGGTCAAATCGAGATTTTGGATTTTGATATCAATATGTCGAATTGATCTTCGTTTTGCTTGGAGTTCTCTTCTCTGGTTTTCATCGATACTCTAAGCGAAGGATCACCATACACATGATGTTCTTCATGATGGCGTCGTGGATTCGGCGTGATTGACGGCGGTTCGTGGATTCGGATCGTGGGCTCGTGGATTCGAGTGGCGTTCGTGGATTCGGACGTGGGCGAGGCGTTCGTGAATTCGAACGTGAGAGCGTGGACAATTCGGAGGATTGCGTGAGGTTCATAGGAGGTTAAGAGAGGTTGAGTCTGTGGAGTCGGTAATCATCTTGTAATCTTTTCTCTTAGTGAATTATTTTTTCGCGTGTTGGTCCCGTGGATTTTTCTCCAAGTTGGAGTTTTCCCACGTAAATCTCGGTGTGATTTTTATTTTCCGTATTTATTTTTATCGCATTGAGATTTGTGGTTTTTGGCTATTACACCTATTCACCCCCCTCTAGGTGTTAGATATAATCTAGATAGATCCTTGGGCTCCTCAAAACTTTCAGAGACCTCTAAAAGAAAGAGTCAAGAGGAAGTTGTCGAAGCGGAACTCGACATGAGGACTCGTGTAGCTTCGTAGAAGAGAAAAACAGGCTCGACAAGAAGCTTGAAAATAGGTGGAAAAAAAGAGAAGAAAACTAAGAGAAAAAAGGGAAAAAGAAGATAAAGAGGAAATGAAAATAAAAGGCGAAGAAAAAGAAGAAGGAAGAACAAGAGAAGAAAAAAAATAGAATAGAAAAGTGTAGAAGAAGAAAAGAAGATAAGAGAAAAATAAGAATAAAGGAAGAGAAGAGAAAAAAACAAAAAATAAGAAAGAGGAAGAAAGAAGGGACGAAAAGAAGAAGAAGAAAAATATAGGGATTTCAGCTGGAAATCCTCTTGAGCAATCAATCGAAACAGCAGAGACCGATCCTACCACAATTCTGCCCAAGTGGTCATAGGTAGGGGTGTAATGTGGGCAGTGTCGAGCCGACACAACCCACATTATCCGGGCCGAAACGGGCTAGGCAGGGCCAGCCCAACATAAAATTAATCTGGGCCGGGCCGTGCTAGGCTCGAGCTCCCTAGCCTCCGGCCCAGCACGGCCCCTTGGCCCAGAAGTCACGGGGCGTGCTCTGAGCCGGCCCCTTGAAGTTTTTTTAAATTAGTTTTTAAAAATATATATATAATCTAAAAGTATAAACAATAAATTATTTCTATTTATATTGATATTTTGATTAAAAAATTTAAAATTTATAAATATAATAATAATAAAATCACAAATATATATATATATAGGCTGGGGCTACTATACTCATATAAGTATAGAGCCCATTGTACTCATATATAAGTTTTCGGCCGTTCGGATGAAGAAATGTGCGGTTAAGATGAGAGTGGTTACGGTTAGGTTGATAGTGGGTCCCCTAGGGTTGAGTGAGTGGTTGGTTGAATAGTATAATCTAACGGTTTAAATGATTAAAGAATCGATCTAACGGTCAAAAACTTATGAGTACAAAAGGCTCTATACTTATAAGAGTATAGTAGCCGGACTCTCTCTCTCTCTCTCTCTCTCTCTCTCTCTCTCTCTCTCTCTCTCTCTATATATATATACATATTTGTGTTATTTTTTTGAAAAAAAAATTGAGATAGGTTTTTGGGCAAATGGACCAAAATTGTTTTGGCCCATTAGACCAAAACCACTCCTCCCAAGGTCGGAAGATCTCCTAGGGAGGAGGGCTAAGCCCTTCTCGATCCCCAGGAGCTCAGATCCCAAGGCCAAAGGCAACTTGCCTTGGGCCTGGGTGTTTGGGCCGTGCTGGATCGGTTGTCTCAGCCCAAGCGGGCCGTGCCGTGCCAAGCCACCGGTGTCTCCTTGGCCTGGCAGGGCCCAGGCCGGTTAACGGTCATGCCGTCTGAAAGGATATATGCAATCGAAAAAATCGCAACGGAAGAGAAATTGATTTTCAAAATTTTAAAAACTTTCAAAAAACAGATTAAACTATTTAATCTACATGCAATGGCCTAGGATCCCTCGAGTTGTGATTTAAAACCATTGAACAATTAAACATAATTTAATTGTACCTTTGTGTAGGTAGATCTACACCACTATTTGCGATCGAATTGATAACGGTCCTGCGATGGTAGCCGCGCATGTGCCCATCCTCTATCGGTATCCACGTGAAGTCGGCGAAACCTTTCAAGCATCGTTCGAATCTCCAAAATTGAACATAGTGGATTATCTTTTGCTCCAAGGTCGTGCTAGCGCCTTCTAGAATGAATCGAGAAAAATAACCAAGAAAACGGGATCCACGCCGGAGATCAATTGGAAGAGAATATGTTGACTACTCGGCACGGCACACCACCCGAGGAGATCACCACTGTATGGACAAGAGAGAAAGAGAGAAAATTGGCAATAATTAATTAATGCTTCTTGTCACACCCTGCGACCGCCTATTTGGTCGGTTCGGGCGCGTCGACAGATGCCGAACGAACCCCTGTCCGCCCAAGGCTCAACAAACACAATCATGTACATCTAGTTGCCCAGGTAAGCATAAAAAACATACATGAACATGCGAGTATAATACAAGCGAGAGACAAGAGAGAAACTAGCTATTACATGAACATTCAACCATTTTTACGTGTTTCCACCAACATGCATACATTGGTTTACAATTCTTCTCATAATGCATATACATCCATAACAATCTCACCCAAAAGTACATCAAGTCTCTCAAAAAGAGGCACATAACTCTAATGCATAGGAGGCCGCTACCTAGGGCGCTATGCCCTTACCGCGGTCCTCAACCGGTCCACTTGTGCTCGGCCCTGCTACAAAGTGGGATGAGAACTAATAATAGTTTCCAGTGGGTTCGGCTACCGACGCCACCGATTTTCCTACTAGGTCTAAGCAGGCATAAGTAGAAAAGGGTTAGCAATATAATAAACATCTAGCATGCTACTATGCCTTACAATATGAAACAATAAACAGGTATAGTAAACAGATAATAGCAACTACTATGCTCATGATGCATGCCATTTTCCTTTCATAACCCAATCATTCCGGCTAACCCGAAGATTAAGCCCCGACTCACAGCCGAATCGCGCAACGTGAGGAGACGTCCGCTACACTCACCCGGGACCATCTGCGGTGTAGCTACGTTAACCCCTACCGTGAAGTACTCCAGAGACCACTGCTTTGATAGAGCGACCACCGCCAAGCGAAACAACGTATGTGAGCATGATCCAATCCTCTAACCCGAGGATAACCTGCCAACTAGTGGTAATCAAGCCAAGGAAAATACCGATCCCAATCCTCATAACCTTAGTAACCACACTTTTCTATCCAAGTGCCACAATGTCACAATGTCTCTAGATAATACCACAATGTCATAATGTTCTCTAGCTAATGCCATAATGTCACAATGTCTTTAGCTAATGCCACAATGTGACAATATTCTCTTTGTCATGTCAAATGCCACTTTCGACGCCACAATGTTACAATTCTCATTATCATGCCACTATAGAGTTCTTTGTTCACCAAACAATCCTCATGCACATAACACTATGCTCCATCTCATATTTCTACAAATACTATGAGAACATACAAGGAATGGAATATCCAACAAGCTACTCTACAATGCATAAATGCTATATATAACATATATGGCCAATGAAGTAACATAGACATAAAAGAAAATCCGGATGTTCCGAATAGCACCCCCCATGTAACACACTGAACTTTAGCAAATTGCGAGGTTCGAGTGTTTGATCTGTGTTTCGAGTTTTTCTAGATATTCTGGAGGGTCGTTGACAGTGTTCCGACCTATGGCTTGCATCCCGAGAATCAAGGTTTATAGCGTGGCGCCAAAGTCTCTAAAGTGGAAACTGTTGGCTACTCTCGGGTTGGACTCTGCAGGGCAGTGTACCGGTAAAGCATTGAGTCTGTACCGGTACAACATCGGGTTTGTACCGGTATAACCAGCCGCTTTCTGTCAACCCGAGGCTCGGGTTGCTGTCTGGCTGATTTTGTACCGGTACACTTTTTCGTGTACCGGTACACAATGCAGTGCAGACTGCACGTAGTTGGGGGGTGCTTTTGCTAATGTTGCATTTCTATTTAACACCACCACAGCCCTTTGAGGACTCTTTTGAGCCCTAGAACGTGGAGAACCAGGTAGAACTTCTCTCCCTTGATTTTTCTCCCATTTTGATTGGTTTTAACTAGTTTTGGTCTCTCTTTTCTCCTTCTCCATGCTTCATGTTTGGTTTCCACCATTGGAGAAGCTTTAAGGTTTTTGTTGGAGCTTGTTCGAAGGGAGAACTTCAGCCCTAGCACCTTCCTAGCTAGGTTTGGGACTTCAAGATAGGTGAGTAAGCTTGATTACTCATTTGGATCATGTTTTGGTGGAATTTTGGGGTTGAAACCCTAAAATGTGAAAATTAGGGTTTAAAATGGAGATTTTTTATTTGAGGCTTTTGTAGCCCAATTCATCTTATTAGAACCTTTGTTTATGTTGGATTTAAAGGGATTTTACTCTTCTTTGGAGATTGAGAGAAGTGTTCACCCTACAAGGTGAGTTTTTGCTCTTTTCTTGGGTTGGTTAATATTTGAGCTTATTAATGTTCGTTCGTTGCGTTTAACTCTCCTAGTTTAACCTTTAGAGAGCTAGGAGGCTAGTGGACACCTTCGTCGGTGCAAACGAAGGGCTACGAGGAGTTAGGGTGGGTTTGACCTCATCAAAAATAGAAAAACTCCACCTATGTCGATTTTTAATTGCCGTAAAATAGAAATGCATGCATATTCATGCTAGATAGAGCATACGAGTTGTTTAGAATGCTTAAATTATATGTGTTATGTATGATAAAAAATTACCTCTATATAGTAGAGAGAGATAAATGCATTGTTAGCATGCATGATAATAGCATTCTATTTATGGTTGGAATTATGTTTCTTGCAAAGAAAATGACTTATATAATATACTCTTGGACTTAAAACTCATGTTTGTTAGAGTGGACAAAAGTGCCACAAAGGGGCACTCTACCTAGTAAATGGTTAAACGCGGACATTTACGCTTGCTTGCCATTGTGCTCATTCACACATGCTTGTGAGGGTCGCTCCCCATAAGCCGGCACTCCGGAGATAGCCATCACGACATAAGCTCGCCCGTGCGGGATTGGGCGCCGAAATGGGATGCTGTGGGGAAGGCTCATTCCTAGAGTGGGGATGTTGACTACCACAGGGCCATTAGGCACGGCGCAAGCCGGACTATCCACAGGTAGGTCCTACATGATTGGAACATCANGATTTCGAGGGAAAGAGAGAGATTTAGAGAGGTTCTTCTCTCCCAAAACCACCTCTAACTTCGAGTTCCCACCCAAAAGTAGAAGTACCAGAGGAAGGAGAGGTAACCTCGTTCGAAACTTCCATTCGAAATTCTCGAAATTACCGTAAAGAGATAACGAACCCAAAATTCGAGATCTTTGCCAGAGAGAGAGGGAGAGTTTCTCTCTCCTTCATTCCATGCGTGTGTGCGTGTGATGCTTGGGTGTGCACGGTTGAGGGAAGAAGAAGAAGCTGCTGCTTCTCTTATAATTAACGCCCCTCAAAACACTATTCATCCCGGGCAGCTTGAAATCTAATATCTTTCGCCGGAGCTCCCTGAATATCCGTTTGAGCTCAAATTTGACAGGCACGCTCGGTTTTACTTAATAAGTCCAAAGAAATTTTAATATTTCAGTTTCGACCCCGTTTGGTCACTAAAAACTATACCGAACTGTAATCTTTATCAGATAACTGTCGGAACTATTTAAATGTACACCGTAACTTCATAGCTTTAGAAGTCCGGTACCTTACACGGCCCCCGAGAGCAACACTTCGCGCAGAAGGCCTTTTTGCCATTCCTCTGCTTATGGGGACCGGTCTTTCCCTCCAGGGACCGGTCCACGAGAGCAAAACTGCAATTTTGCAGTTTTCACACTAACTTGCTCTCGAGACCATCTATGATGCACTTTTTACCTTTTTAGCGATTTCGGCCTTTCCAAAGCATACCAACACGATCCTTGGTTGATTTTACACGAAGTCCAACTCTCGTATTTCGAGAATTCACTTCCTTACACCCCTCCCGCCGGTAGAATCGTGCTTCGCTAGGGTGTGTGGCATGTTCCCCTCCCTATCGGGGGTCTTGGACCGCGGGTCGAGTGTGGCATGTTCCCCCTCCCACTGGAAAGATCCCTGACTACGGGTGTACGCAGCTCTGGGCGACCCGTAGGCGACGTGATTGTGGATTGAAGGCTGAGGTGTATGCGAGTGTTCCTTCACCTCGAGCCGGACAGAGCGCGGATTATCCGCAGTTGATTGACTCGAGGCCGAGTCGAGTGGCTAGCTTGAATAAGGTAGATGGAACCTTAGGGCTAGTGGTAAGTGACATAGATCTAAGGTAATAGAATGTTAGAGGCTAGTTGGATGTGAGCTTGGTAACGAGGTACAAGTAGAATCAGCAGATCTACTTATGATAGTTGCATTCTTGCATGATTGCATATAGTATAGCATTATTGCATTTGTGAGGCAAAGCATAGTATTGTTAGTTGCATAATTTAGATATTATATCTATCTGTTTATTGAACCAACCTGTTGTTGCCTCCCTTGGACCTGTTGGTCGAGCTTTTTCCTTGGGTGGCCGTATCCACTGGGAACTATGGAGTTGGTTCTCACCCCACGTTGCTTTGGGGTATTACAGGTTCGCATGTGAGCGGCGCAGCGGCGCTAGGTAAGGGCGTAGCTCCGTAGATAGTGCCCTACCCCAGAGACCAGAGATAGCAATACTCCGAGTCGACATATCCTAGGGGTATAGAGATGAAAAGATCAAATGTATCAAATTGTAATAAGTAAATTGTAATAACTCAGCTTGTATGTTGGAAGAAAAATGTAATTGTGATATAAAATGCATCTAGTGTGAATGCTTGTAATAGCTTAGCTGTTATGTTTTGATACTTCCTTATGCAATCTGTATGTTAAATATTGTTCCTAGTTGGAACCTCTTGTAATTGTATCGATTGCGACGCCTAGGACGTACAGGGGAAACTCTGTCCGTTCGGCGGTCTATCGGCGTGCCCGAACCCGACCAAATAGGCGGGGCTCGGGGAGTGACACACATGGCACAACCACCCGAGGGATCTTTGCCGGGGCACTCTCCCCATGGTGTCTACACTCCGTAGTACACCGCTTGAGGAGGAGCGACTTCCCTCAAGCCGGAACCAATATATGTGAGTACGATCCCATCCTCAATTTGAGGAAGTATAGCCAACCTGTCTCAAGTCACAATGTCTTAATGTCAATAATAGGTTTCTACCTTATCATGTATGTCACTTTACTAAGCCACACTTGCCACAATACATAGAAGGGTCTTTTCCTCGTCTAGCATATCATACACTTAGCCACTCTTGCCATAATTCTCATATTGCTTATAAGGGCTTACCCTACTTAGCACATCAATTCATAATGTCACAATGTCACATTATCTAGGGCCACACTTGCCACAATGTCCCCGAATGTTGTAGTCAACATTTCACAATGCATATAATGTTTATCAACATCATAATCTAACATTCCACAATGCTTTTAAGGTTTCACCTCATCTAGTATAACATGTCCTCAGTGCCAATCATGCCACTAATGTCAATATCACCTTTGTTTACTATTTTCATAGTCTCTTTCATACATTCACACACATATAGGGTTCTTTCATACATGGTACACATGGTTCAATGTCAACTCATATGTTCTCTACCTAGAAGCATATAAATGAACCTCAATCAACAATCACATGTCAGACTACCCTATATGCATGAATGCTACAATACCAATATGCTCAAATAAAGGCAACACAGATATAGAAGAAAATTCAGAGATTTCGGATAGCAGCCCCTAGGAATGCCGAGAAGCCCCGATTCAATTTTCACGATTTTTAGACACTTACGCCACGAGCTGCGACAATTTGTACCAATTCGGCTTCTTTCTTCAATATCTTCGCGTACGCTCGTCGTATAGCCGAACCGAGTGCATCAACACGTTCGTTGACCTACCAATTAGGTTAGAATGAGATCAAACTCAAGTTAGATCTCATAGTTTACAAAGCCCCAATTTCTAACCCCTATAGGGTTTACCATCATTCCCAAATTGGTCCTTAGATCATGGAAGCCCATGAATAAATCCATCATAGCTTCATCGAGAAGCTAGATCTAGAGGGAAATACTCAAACCTTAATATTAAAACCACAAAACCCTCAATTAACACAATACTTATCTCAACTTGAAGCTCTCTTCCAAGCTAGGTTGCCATGAGAGGGTTTCATCACCACCAAGCCATCTCTTCTGTCACGCCCCGAGACCGCTACCAATTTGGCCGGTTCGGGCGCGTCGGACAGACACCGAACGGACAGCACCTCCCCTGTCCGCCCACGGCTAAACAACGAGATTGTGTACAACAAGTGCCGAGGAAAAACAACTTGATCACATACATAATCAAACAATAGTGAGGGCACAACCAGTGCTAATTAACTAAAGAGCAAGCATCACAAGTAATAAACAAGTGAATAAAAGAGAGATACTAATCTATTACATCCATACAACTTAATAGATTTGATTGCTTTACATTCTTCCAAAATACAACATAAACTTAAAGTTTACAATTCCCCAAAATGTCTCACACCTATACATCATCTACTCTCAAGTATGTACAAGGTAGCTCTAATGCAAAGGGTAAGAAAGCTACTACTACAACCTCTAGGGCGCTAAGCCCTTACCGCGATCAACTACCAGTCCGCTCTCATGTGTACCTGTACCCTAAAACCACACGGGGTGAGAACTACATAAATATAGTTCCCAGTGGGTTCGGCCGCCGACTCCGCCGATCTTCCCACTAGGTCTAAGTAGGCATAGAAAGACAGGTAGATAGATAGATAGATAGATAGCTATGCGGAAATGAAAGCAGTATCAACATAGTATAAAACGATATGAGTATCAAACTATGCCTCAATCCAATGCTATGCATGCATGCACTACATAGTGAAATGCTAACTACCACACCACTATGTCCAACAACGATGCTATTCATCACATCACCTAATCCATTGGGTTACCCCGCCTAAGACTTCAAATCCTGTAGGTGAAGAGCTACCCCTGTAACACACTGAACCTCTGCCAATTGCGAGGTTCGAGTGCTTGGATGTATTTGGAGCTTTTCCACACTTGGTGGAGGGTTGTAGAATGTTTTCCGACCTAAAAAGTTCGAAAACTGGAATTCTGGACAAGTCCTGAGAGTTTTTACTCTCGGGGACCGGTCCTTGGAAGGAGAGACCGGTCCCCGAGTGAGCAGTGTTGCGGCAGCCCTGAGGCAACCGGTCCCTGGCGGGCGAGACCGGTCCCCAAGCGCGCCTTCGCTGAGAGAGACCGGTCCCGCGCAGGGAGAGACCGGTTCCCGAACGTTGGTTCTCCGGGTTCGCAGCGAGAGACCGGTCCCTGCTGGGGAGAGACCGGTCCCTCTGGGCGAAAACTGCCCAGACCGGGCTGTTGTAATTTTGGATTTTTGGGGGACCTAGCTGGATTTTGTTACAATAGAGGGTCTATATGACCCATCCACTCTCTCCTCTCCTCATTTCTCTTCTCTCAACTCTCTCTACACCCTTGATAGAGAAGAAGAAGAAGAAGGAGAAGGAGAAGAAGGAAGGAAGAAGAAGAAGTTTGAGAGCTACTAGTGGACTTGGAGCATCTTCCTCACCCTCTCTTCTTCCTTGGTGCTTGGAGGTTGAACTTGGAGCTTGTCAAAGAGGAGATCTTCACCCTTGGAGCTTGGATTGGAGCTTCTAAGGAGGTTTGTTGCTCTTTTTCTTCCTCTAGACTTTGATTTGAAGGTTTTTAGTAGATGGAACCCTAGAATGGAATTGTAGGGTTGATTTTGGGCATTTTTGATCTAGGGCTTTTGGGGCTAAATTAGTTGGTTTAGAACCTTCCTTGGGCTTGGATTGGAAGGGTTCTAGCTCTCTTTTGGAGCTTTGGAAGAGATTTCTTCTCTTGAGGTGAGTTTTAGCCCTTTTGTCTTGTTGGTTAATATTTGATCTTGTAGTTGATCGTAATGCCCGTGTATCTCTTCGCTCAATACTTTTAGGGTATTTTGAGGCTCGTGGACAACTCCGTTCGGTGAATCGAAGGAGCACGCGACGGTTCGGTGGGTTTGGCCTAGCCACACAATGAGAAATTCTCATTTGTGATGAATTAAGTATCATTAATTGAAAAAGCATGCATATTCTTGTTATATGTATTTATTGTGAATTTTAGAATGCTTAAAATGCCTATGTTACATATAGTACAATTTTGGACTCCTATATAGTAGAGAGTTGCATATGAAGCTTCTGTTTGATTGCTTAGCATTCTTATGTTGGGCCATGTTCCTTTTAATGAAAATGAGTTCGATTCATGCATTTTAAACCTAAGTTTAATTGAGACATGAAAGGTAATAAAATTGCCATGTAGGGGCACCGGACTAGAACATTATGTGAATTAGAGAGCTAATGTCATCAAGCGGCATTGAGCTCGGGACATGTGTGAACCTAGTGGATAGGGCCATTGAGGGATTTGGAATATATGTTGAACATTAAATTGCCTAAGTGTCATTAAGGGGCACTAGGCGTAGCAAATGTTGAAACTTCACATTGTGACTTAAACTAGATCTTCGGGATGCTAGTGACTATACCATGTTAGAGACATGAGGATTGGATACTTGAGACTTGGACTATGCTTGCTTGCCATTTGTGCTCATTCGCACATGCTTGTGAGGGTCGCTCCCTACAAGCCGGCACTCCGGAGTTAGCCTACGCGACTTATGTTCGCTCGTGCGGTATTGAGAAGCCTACGGGGTCGAGTGGGACAGACACATTCCAAGAGTAGGGATGTCGGGCTACCACAGGCACTTAGGCGGCACAAGCTGGACTACCTTTGGGAGGTCCTTAATTGGAAATGGAAATCGACACGGGGTGAGTTTGTTATAATCACTACTAAATAGAGAGTGGTAGTTGGATTACTCGGACTTGCTTCTGGCATAGATTTGGACTTTGGGTATACATACATACATGTAGTATGCTAGGAGACATTGCTTAATTGCATCCATATAAACAATGTTGCTATGATAAGGGATAATCCTCATAATTTTATTAAGCAAACCATGATATTATTTGTGGCTAAGTAGAGACATATCCTTCATGACAAGATAATTGTGCATTACATAAATGCCATGTTTAATTGCAAGTAATATTTTAGCATTTTCATTATGCTTTTATAGATGCAAATTACCCGTTATTGCTATTGCTTTTGACTTACCCTTTTCTTTTGGGCCTAGTGGTGCAATGAGCTGAAGTCAGTAATTGCCCACTGGGAACTATAAATTATAGTTCTCACGCCCTCTGTTTTATGTTTTCTTTCAGAGCCTTCCACGCCGGGAGAGGCTAGGGACCGCAGGAAGGGAGTTGCTTCGAGCTAACTTCCTTCGAGGACGATTTGATAGGTGGTCTACCTCTTGTGGTTTTATTTTGTGAGAGGTTGTGAGTTGTACCCGTTTATGTATAGAGATCACCCTTCTTTTGGATCTTTGTTTTTCTTTTTGAGGAGATAGTATTGTACTACTTTATGGCTACTTTTTATTGTTTAGTTATATTTCTTTTACTCTGGTTTAGATGATAGAACTTTACTCGCTCTGATATCATTAGTTATCACTATGCTATTTGTTCTACTTCTTGCTTTACTTCTGCTTTTGTTGTAGACGCCTTATATGTGTAAGGAAGTGAATTCTCGAAATATGAGGATTGTACTTCATCCAGGATCGACTAATCGTCGAAAGTATACCCTTTGTGGGAGTTGAGAGTGTCCCAAACACAAAAAGTGCTTGGGAGTTGAGTCAGCGAGAGCAAATGATGCAAACTGCATCATTGGGCTAAGATTACTCTCAGGGACCGGTCTCTGGAGGTGAGAGACCGGTTCCCCTGGCTGGGTGTAGCGGGGTTGCGTGATGCAACCGGTTCCTGGCGGGGAGGGACCGGTTCCCGAACGCGTGCGCCGGAGGGAAGCTCTCGGGGACCGGTCCAAAGTCGGGGAGACCGGTCCCTCCCCGGGAGACCGATCCTCACCGGAGAGACCGGTCCCCGAGAGCTTCCCTCGGGCGCACGCGTTCGGGAACCGATCTCTCCCCGGGAGACCGATCCTCACCGGAGAGACCGGTCCCCGAGAGCTCGATTTTTCAGGACTTAGCCAAATTTTGGCATCTCTCGCTGGGACGACGTTCGGGAACCGGTCTCTTCCCGGGAGACCGGTCCCTCCGCGCGAAAACTGCCCAGTGAGGGCAGTGCGCAGGAGTGAAAGTTGAGGGGCTTTTACGCAAAATGGCTTTTATTTGAGTCGGCTGAGCCCTCTCTCTCCCTCACACTCTCTCATTTCACTCTCTCTCACTCTCTTGCTCTCTTGCTCTCTCTCTCTCTGGAGATAACAAAGAAAGAGAAGAAGAAGAAGGAGGAGAAGAAGAAGAAGGAAGAGAAGAAGAAGAAGAAGGAGGAGAAGAAGAAGGAGGCTAGGAGCATCTTCCTCTCTCTCTCCTCTCCCCATTGGTGTAGCTCAAGAGGTAAGCTACAACCCTAGCTTCTAGAACTTAGGGTTTTTGGGTTGTATGCCTTGGAATGGGTCAAATGGACCCTAAGCAAGCCTCTAAATAGATCAATCCCAAGAATCTAGGGATTTATTAGGTGGTTTGCTATAGGTGCAAATCTAGGGCTCCAAAATGGGGTTTTTGTAAAAGTATGATATTGATCTCATTTGAAGCCTTGGAAACCCTAGAGATAGGTCACTAAACGCGGGGGCGAAGTCGATTTTGGCATTCGACGAACCGACGTGAAGTTCTCGGCAAAATCGGGCCGGGCTAGTGTTGATTCGGGCGAGGAAGGCTAAAGCCTTTTCGTAAAGCTCGCCGAGAGAGATTTCCGAAACCTCTACATCGATTAAAGGTGGGGGGTGTCATCCGAAACTTTCGAACTCCTTTCTATGTCTTAGATTGCATTTAATCTCATCTCTTCATGTTGCATTGTAGGATTGCATAGTAGCTCCATTCCTTATGCTTTATAATTGATGACCTAGTGTACTTGGAACGCTTGGTAACTAGATAGGTGAGGATTGGGTCGGAAGGTGGTTCCTATGATGCTAAAGATAGAGATGATCCCGATGGGGGTGTTGATGACATAGAAAGTAGTGTTATTGTAAAAGAACAAACGAGTGGCATCCAAACATTGAATGATAACGAGTGGCATTAATGTAGTGTAAATAACACTAGAGGTCGATGGACCTAGGGATAGGTGGATCCCTTAGAAAATGCCTTGTGAACAATGAATTTAGAAAACTAAATAGCATTGCATGAATGTCGGGAACCGATGATTCCGCGATAGTCGTTGACCCTTGTGTAGGGCGTCCTCACTTGGAGAGGATTCGATTGGGTATTGACTCTAGTTGTAGAGTATCCTCACTTGGAGAGGATAGATCTAGCTCACAGTCTGCGTTTGGGATGGTATAGCCATCCAATCCCCACATGGAGGGGATTGTCGTCGAGTACTCCGGAGTGTCGCGCGACTAGGACCACTTGGAGGTCCGGACCACATGGAGGTCCGCAGACGGTCCCGGGCTTGGGTGCACTTGGAGCTCCCTCCCCACTTTGGGATTTGAAGGTGAGTCATGGGCGAGCCCTAGGGCCTCGCCACAGATTGGGTAAATGAAAAAGGTTAAAGGTTTATTAATGTCATTGAACATTGCTATTCGAACATGGATCGAAATTGTTAGCATGGTAGCAAACCTTTATTATATGATGCATGCATTCATATTCATGATTATGGGCATAGTAGCATAGCTTTCCTACTACCGCATTTACAGCTTTCAGATACATATCTATTTATCTGTTGTTACTTGTGCCCACTTGGACCTAGTGGGGAGATCGGCAGAGTCGGCGGCCGAGCCCACTGGGAACTATGGAAGATAGTTCTCACCCCACTCTATTTCCAGTGGTAGGTTCAGGGCTGCAGAGAGAGGACCGCGGCAAGGGCACCGCGCCCGATCAGTGAGGCCGTGGTAGTGTAGTAGCTTTCCCTTTTGCATTAGTACCCCTATGTATTGAGAGAGATTCATGTAGGTGATGTTGGAGAGCTATGTATTTTGAGGATCAAATGTATTCACTTTGGAAAATGATGTAAAGGTAAAGAATGTAACTATTGTAATAGTTAGCAAACTACTCTCTTTATTTCACTCGTATATCTTGTGGATTCTTGCTCTTCTCGTTGTTGGCACTGTTTGTGCCCTCGTTGAATGCGTATGTTTAGAATTTAAAGTCCTGGGTAAATTCTTGTACACATTCCTGTCATTGAGCCTTGGGGGGACAAGGGAGGTGCTGTCCGTTCGGCGGTCCGCCGCCGCGGCTGAGCCGTGCCAAATTGATAGTGGTTTCGGGGTGGGGCGTGACAATATGTGTAGACATATGGCGGGTCTGGGCGCGCTACCGGGAGGGCCTTTGTCGGTCCCGGGGCGTGACAACCCCGCTCTTGTCTCACCTAATTCATATATCTCTAAGGTCATAGGCAAAGAGCTACCTCGCTCCTCGCCCGACTCAATCTCGAAGGTCTTAGGCAAAGAGCTACCCCGCTCCTCGCCCGACTCAATCTCGATCTCATAGATACAGTGCTGCTCCACTCAAATCTCATAGTAAAGACCAACCACCACACTACTATATGTTCAATAGTTTACCCAATCACTCCACTAGCCTAGAGGCTCGCTCTTAATCTTACGTCTATGTTATAGGTGCCACACCTACTCTCAGCCACACTGGTGAGGATCCACTCACTCACCCCAGACCATCTACGGGACCCCAAAAGGCTATCCCTCAACCTAATCTCAATGGGGAGGATCCGCTCGCTCGCCCAATTCTCGACATAGGTGCCACGACTCAATCTCAATATAGTGGGTGAGGAACCGCTCACTCAATGTGAGAACTACTCACTCAACCAACTCTCAATCTCATAGGTGAGGAACCGCTCACACAAGGTGAGAACTACTCACTCAACCAAGATCATCTGCGGGGCCAAAAAAGGCAAACCCCTCGGAACTCAAAAAGGCTATCCTTATCGTGTGACAACTCCGGAGTGCGCTACTTGTGTGGAGGACCACACCAAGCTTCGAACAGACATGTGAGTACGATCAAATCCCCATCACTGAGGATACCCTACTGTAATATACCGAAAATTCGGAAAATAAAGATGTCGAACTTTAGTCAAATTGACAAAAGTGCGAGGATGGTACAATTCGGAAAGTCCGAAGGTGTTAAAATGATTAAAAGTGAGTTACGGGAGGTTTTCGAGAGCTATAGAATCAAAATCTGTATTCTGCAGTTTTGAGCTCTCGGGAACAGGTCCCTGGTGGGAGAGACCGGTCCCCGAACGCGTATGAATTGAGACAGCCGAAAAATCGGCTAAGTCCTGAGAAACTAGCTCTCGGGAACCGGTCCCTGCCCGAGTGACCGGTCCCCGAGAGACCGGTCCCCCAAGGAGAGACCGGATGCATCGCGCGTGGCAGCTCTAGCTGCGCTGGGACGACCTTCGGGAACCGGTCCCTGATGGAGAGACCGGTCCTCGCCTGCGCGAATAGCCTAGTTCGGGCAGTGTATTAAAGTGAAAGTTGAGGGGTTTATTTGCATTTTGGCAACCCAATAGCTATGTATGAGGGCAAATGAGATATTTCTCTCATTTCCTCACCCTCTCACACTCTCTTCTCTCATTCTCTCTCTAGAAGACAAAGGAGAAGAAGAAGAAAGGAAGAAAGGAAAGAAAGGAAGGAAAAGAAGGTGAAGAAGAAGGTCAAGTAGTGGGCCTACCTCTTCTTCTTCCTTCTTGGAGCAACTTACGGAAAGCTTTGAGGTAAGCTTTGATCCCTAGTATAGTAAAACCCTAGAATGAGTTTTGAATGATCTAGCAATGGGTTTTAATGGAATGTTTGAAGAGTTTTGAAGCTTTGTTTTGCTTCTTTAGAGATCAAAACATAGAAAGGCTCAAAGGTGAGCTTCAACCCACCTCTCATGGTGAAATCCAAACTAGGGTTTGGAATGAGCTAGGAATGGTTTAGATGAACTCTTTAGAGTATATTGAAGTTTTATTGCTTCAATGGAGATCAAACCCTAGGTTGATTATGTATCGGAGCTAGCGGCAAATAATTAGGGGCTTTTGCGATCATGGGGATTCTAGTGCAATTGACCCTCTTAGAAACTATGGTGATAAGATCCGACGCGTTGGGATGGCTGGATTAACGGTTACGAATAAGTCCATAGAAAAAATAATGGGCAATTGGCCTTTAAGTTGGCTTCGTTTATGCCGCAGGTGAAGAACGAGAGAGTCTATACATCTCAAGAGATCGTACGGCAGCACCTAAATAGACTTCGAGGGTGGGTGGTGCTTCCAAATCATTGAACTTCTCTCTGATGATCCCTTAAGGGTAAGTATTATTTAGGCATGTATATATATTGTGCATGCAAGTTTAAGGGTAAAGTAATGATGAAAATGTAATAATGATGCTTTTATTGCTGAGTTACAATTGTAATACGTCATGATGAGACTTATGTAACGGTCGAAACCCTTGTGTTGCATGAGAGAAAAGTGAGCACCAAGTGAGCCAAAGAACAGAGTGACCGTGACATAGTCTTAGTGGCATTCGATAAGTTAAGGTGAAATGCACTAGAGATAGTGTGAGGTAAAGAACGACCCCCCCCCCCCCACGCCCCCCCCCCCCCCGCCCCCCCCCCCCCCCCCCCCCTATTAATAGTAAGTAAATGATGAAAAATGCCAATGCTAAGTTAAGTAATGTGGGAAGTTAAAGAACATGAAGTGTAGAGGTAGCCAAAAATAAAGATTTTGGTAAAGAATGGTGTTTGCATGAGTTTTTGAACAAGCTGATTGAAGAACACTAGAGTTAGTGTTAGAGTCAAGATGAATTATAATCCTTTGAGTTAAGGATATGATACTACTTGGCCTTGAGTTCGTTTTGGTTCGGGCGCGGGCTTGCTCCCCTCGGGCAGATGCTGTTGAATTGCATCTAGGGATTGGAGTAAACCCGAAGGCTAGGTCCTGGCGGTGGCGAGTGAGTTCTGCGATGTTGAGACTTAATGTGAAGAAGTTAATTGTGGCGACCCCGGTTAGCTTGAGATTAAAGAATAGAACAAAAGAGCAAAGAGTAAGTGAAAAGAACAAAGAAATTTGTCATATCTGCTTTTTTAATGTTGAGCATATTCTGCTTTTATTGCTTCAGGTTATTAGCATTATGTATTGATTGGTTATATATGCCCCAGTTTTCTTTATATTTTGCCTGAGTTAGTCTAGTTGGGAAAGTCATGGGTGCATGTTGAGGCCAACCCACGGGACTTGAGTTGTTGTATGTTTACCATATTTCCAAAGGCCCGGGACCGGCGATGCCGATCGAGCGACCGGACTGTAAGGTATCGCGCCTTAGACAGAGGCCACCAGAGTTGAGTTGGGTTTACATTTTGTTGGTAGAGTACCCTATGTTCATCTTTTGTATTTGATGACTAGTGATGTTGAGAAAAGAATGTAAAGCTTATTTTGAGGTAAATGTGGTGTAAGAAAGAAATGATGCAATGTGTAATGAAGTACAAAGAATCATGAATGTAAATGGATGCAATGTATATGATCAAAATGAATCATAGTACGTGTAAATGTTTAGTTTTCCTTTCTTTCACTAATGGCTATTGCTTACCCTCGTGTAAGCCGTTTGTGTATGTTTCCGCTAATGCTTTTCTCTATTGATGAAAATGTACATGTGATGAGCCTTGGGCGGATAGGAAAAACTCTGTCCGTTCGGCGTCTGTTTGACGTGCTCGTGTCGGGCCAAATTGGTATCGGTCCCGGGGCGTGACACCTACCATCTAGGGTTAACAACATTACTCTTTATGTAACATACCGAACTTCTAAAACTTTGAAGTTACGGTGTACATTTGGTTGGAAAGCTATTTGAATGATTCCGGTGAAGTTCAGTGAAGTTCGGTGAAGTTCTAGAGCATTCGGGCGTTTCGATGCGCGTAGGCGTAAAAACGAAACCCGAAAGGCCATGTTGGGCCGTGAGCTAAATCCAGTATTAGCGTGGATGAAAAGATGATGAAAACATGTTTGGAAAGTCTTGGTTCGATTTAAAATGACTCGGAGGTCAAACGAGCGAAAATGAGCGAAAACGGAGTGAAAACGAACCCCGAAAGCTGAAAAAGCTGAAAATTTGGCTAAGTCTGGAATGCTCTTTTTCTGGACCTTCGGGGACCGGTCCCTCAAGTCCAAGGACCGGTCCCAGCACCCGAAAATGGCCCAGTTTGAGCTGTGCAACACTTACATTGTTGAGAGGCCTTTGTGCAAATGTGCGGTGGGTATAGAAGTGGGTTTTGGCTTATTTCTCTCTTCTCCCTCAGCCGTGTGAACCCAAACGTGTCCTTTTCTCTCTCTAGAAAGAAAGAAAAAGAGAAAGAAAAGAAGGAGAAGGAGATGGTGGAGAAGAAGAAAAGCAAGGTGGAGCTTCATCCTCTCATCTTCTTCCTCTCCATTGGGCTAACTTAAGAGCTTTTAGAGGTAAGCTCCAAACCCTACAATGGTAGATTTCTAGAGTTTGATTCTAATGCTCTAGAAATGGATTTAGTAGCATTCCTAGATCCTAATTAGGTGTTTATTGCATGAATCGAAGATCGATTTGGTGGTTTTTGCAATAGTAGCATCTAGGGCATCCAAAGTGGGATTTTTGTAAATAGATGAGTTTGATCTCATTTGACCCTTCGTAAAACTAATTGGTAGGTAACGAAACACGTTGGCGAAGTCGGTTCGGCAATCCGACAAGCCGTTGCAAAGATATTGAAGAAACGTACGCTTGGAGCTTCATTTCCGCCTGGAAGGCCGAGGCGACGTCCATAAATCGTGAAATCGGGTCCCGAGCACCGTAGCAGCAAGGCAAAGACCTTTAACTCTTGAAACAGCGAAGCGGCGCGCTCTAGGAAAGCAACTGTGAAATCGGGCCTAAACGGGTGCCAGGTGCCGCGGGAGGCCGATTGCAAGCGTCGATAAGCAATCAGAACGCGAGTTAAGTTGGGTTGTATTTACCGAAGCGACTAGGTCGCCTGTATGTCTAAGAATGAGTATTATTATTGATGCATATAATGGTAGCTATTGATAGAGCATGTGCATGCATGAGATGAATGCTAAGTTAGGCTACCAAATGATGCGTAATGACATAGTGTAAATAATGCTAAGTGGAAAGCATAAAGTAAATGACATACGTAAGTCATGTTGCATGTATAGAAATGCTAATGTAAGAATGCTAGGTAATTTGTATGATAAGCATGATGTAGAATTAATAAATGCAAGCATGTGGTTAATGCTAAGAATACAGTTGATGACATGGTAAAAATGCTAAATACATGTATGATAAGCATGTTATAGGGATGCTAATGTAAGAATGCTAAGTAAAGGACATATTATACACATAGATCGAGTGGCATTGAACTTAGAGTCGTGAACCTAGGTTGAACAAGAGTGATATTGTAATATACCGAAAATTCGGGAAATAAAGATGTCGAACTTTAGTCAAATTGACCAAAGTGCGAGGACGGTACACTTCGGAAAGTCCGAAGGTGTTAAAATGATTAAAAGCGAGTTACGGGAGGTTTTCGAGAGCTATAGAATCAAAATCTGCATTCTGCAGTTTTGAGCTCTCGGGGACCGGTCCCTGATGGGAGAGACCGGTCCCCGAACGCGTATGAAATGAGACAGCCGAAAAATCGGCTAAGTCCTGAGAAATTAGCTCTTGGGAATCGGTCCCTGCCTAAGAGACCGGTCCCCGAGAGACCGGTCCCCCAAAGAGAGACCGGTTGCCCTACGCGCAACAGCTCTGGCTGCGCGGGAAGAGCCTTCGGGAACCGGTCCCTAAAGGAGAGACCGGTCCCCGCCTGCGCGAACAGCCCAGTTCGGGCAGTGTATTAAAGTGAAAGTTGAGGGG